>NC_039363.1:37037355-37301628 GCF_003573695.1 Papaver somniferum | reverse complement strand
TTATGCTTCTTATGTCTCTGATCCCATCAGGATACTATGCACTTTATTCCCTTAGATGATCTCACCCACAACTAAGAGTTGCTACGACCCAAAGTCGAAACTTAAATAAACAAATCTGTATCACACAGAAAAGTCTACGGTAATAAATAAATCTGTCTCCCACAGAAAAACCAACGAGTTTTGTTCCGTCTTTTGATAAATCAAGGTGAACAGGAGCCAATTGATAAACCAGACTTATATTCCCGAAGAACAACTCAGTATTATCAATCACCTCACAATAATCTTAATCGCCGCGGCGAAAGAAGATATTGTGGAATCACAAAAGATGATAAGAAGATGGTTGTGATTATTTTTATATCTTGCCTGTCGGAGATATTAATCTCAATCCAATCTTTGCGATTGTACTCGTACGATAGAATATGCAAGATCAGATCACACAACTACGAGAAAGTAGTATCGGTCTGGCTTCACAATCCCAATGAAGTCTTTAAGTCGTTAACCTGGTTTTCAAGAAGAAACCTAAGGTTAAGGAGAATCGACTCTAGCTAATACAACTAGTATCACGGAGGAGGTGTGGGGATTAGGTTTCCCAATTGCTAGAGTTCTCCCTTATATAGTCTTTCAAATCAGGGTTTGCAATCAATTTTAGCTTGGTAATGAAGCATTCAATATTCACAGTTAGATGAAAACCTGATTAGATTCAATCTAATATCTTTTAACCGTTGGATCGAAAACTTAGCTCGTTACACACAAATAAAATGCACGATTTTAGGTTTGTGTAACCGTACCCAAACATGTACATTTGTTGGTTCAACAATAGTTAACCAAAGGGTTAGCTATATGAGCACTTTCATATCAACCATATTCTTCTTCACCATAACTAGTTCAAATGACTCAAATGAACTAGTTAGAGAGTTGTTCAATTGCTGATATCTTATAGAAGTGTACAAGACACAATCGAAGCAAAAACGATTTGATTCACTCGAATCGATTCATGAACTTTATAGCCACGGTTTGCAAATTGCATTCCTTAGTTTATATAAATATAAATTCACAAATAATCGCCTTTAGAAATAACCAATTCAAGTACGCGGACTAAGTTCGCGGACTTAAGTTCCCGGAAAGAGTTCATAAACTCCAGCAGATTTTCTCGGGATGAGAACCTCCGCCAGTTCGCAGACTGGGCTCGCGGACTGAGTTCAAGGACTGGGTTCACAGCTCTTGTTCCGGTTTTCCTTATCAACAAAGTACGCATACTTTGGTTCAAGGAATAAGGACTTATACATATATGTGTTACCACACAATGCTTATATCCAACATTGGTTATATATTTTAAAACTCTCATTTCAATCATTTAAACATTCTTAGAGGACGTTATATAGTTGGTATTCACAAACCATTTTTCTTCAAAGCCATTTTCAAAGTGATTGTAACATAACATGACTCTCGTCACTAGGTAAAGATGAACTTGGCCAAAGCGAAAGCTTACCAACACATATTTCGAGAAATAGATAAGCGAGATAAACTCGGCTCGAAATAGCAAATGTGTATAATCAAAGTCTATATAGCAAAACGAATTTTTTCTCAATATAGGAGATAGAGTAGATAGACTTTTGAGTGATAGATAAGTTCAAGTCTCCACATACCTTTTAGTCGATGAAGTTCCACCAGTTCCTTGAGTAGTTCTTCGTCTTGTATCATGATTGCCATGGAGTTCTTGTGCCCAACTACACTTTCTATCCTCGTCCGAGACTTAGCTATAGTAGACTAGAAATCAAGACTTATAGTTTTGATCAGTAACATTGAAAAACATGCTTGAGATAGCAACGCATGCGAGTTCGACCGAGCAGTGCTCTAACAATCTCCCCATTTGTCAATTTTAGTGACAAAACTATTAATACATATGGAATACAAAAATAAATAAATAAACTTTTGTAGCTCCTATTCCACATGTCTAATCTTCAACATTACTCGAAATATTCTTCACTTCCAAGCACTCCAATGATTCCAAAGGTTGTAAGTTCAGCATCATCGTTGTTGAAAATCCGTAGCTATAACAATGAGAAAACATAATTCTCGATCATTGTTATCCAGTGTCATAGTATCATTATGCAACATCAAAGTTCAATTGTATCACAACTCCGATAACAATACTATGGTGATATGCATCACTCCCCCTTAGTCAATACTCCATCTCACATGGAAACCACTCCCCCTTACATAATGATCCGAAAACCATGTGTATTTGTAGTGTGAACTACATATTAATTCTCCCCCTTTTTGTCAATAAAATTGGAAAAGGTACAAGAATGGGATCCTAATGAAAATTTCCATAAAGACATTTCATGACCAAAAGTAATCACATATCAACTTATTTAGATGCAATCATATATCCGAAGATAAATGCTTTCATCAAGGAGTTTATAAAGATACAAGATAACCCCTATAATATTCCACTGCCGCACTCCTCACAAAGTTTTGGAAATTAAGCACAAATTCAATTAAGAACTCTCCCCCATAATATGTCATTCCCGAAGGAACAACAAGAGCGACCTTAATTTCAAGAGAAAAGAAGGATTTCTTTGGACATAACAAATCATATAGGAAAATGAATTTGAATCCAAAAATACTCAATTAGATTAACCATAAGAGAACCCATAATTAATCTAATTGGAAATATACAACCAAATTAACCACAAAAAGTGATAAATTTAATTGGTCATGATCGACATAAGAGAACTTACGAAGCCTCACAGTATATACATAAAATATGGATCAGGGAAGATCAATACTGCGGAATAGACAAGGATTCATTCTATTTTTAATCACCATTTGCACAATGACATATAATAGACATAATTCTTGTAAACAAAAGTTCATCCTATCTTTCATCAATAATGACATAATAGGCTTCAAACTTTTGTGATGTCAAAAGTCCATTCATTCTTTTATCAATACATGCATATCGACTTACGAAAGACTTAATTGTTGACAAGGTATGGGACAATCACAGTTCACGGACGCAAACACACATATCCCATAACAAATTGCAATATATAAAACCATAAAGATTAATACTGCAAAAATCATCTTCCAAACAATTTTAAAATTTAAACAAATAAACCTAAAAACATGAAGATGAAAACGTTGGACACAGCTATGTGTAATCACAATAATGGCTATTCCAAACTCTAGTTATTCTTCTAAAAAAAAAATTACTAGGAAAAGGAAAATTCCCAAGATAAGAAACAAAAAGGCAGACTCCAGTGCTATGCCTGAATATGAACTAAGATCATATAGACGGTTCAGAATCCTCACGAGTCGACAGGTCTTTGAGCTTGTGATTGACATCATCCACAACATCTTCATAGTGGATATCCTTATCGAGAAGTTCTTTGACATGAGTTTTCATGAGAACAAGTTCATAATTAACCTTTTTCAACTCAGTTCTTACCATATCAAGACACTTCATAGTGTCAACAATTTGCTTCTTTGCATCCTCAAAGTTTTTGAGAAAATCGAGAACCACTTCAGCCGAAATCTCTTCAACCTCCTCAATATCCGAGTAGGAATCAGGAGATTGAGGAAAAGATCCTTCAACTTCAACAAAGGTTCCCTTCTCTTTATCGAATTCGAAATATGCCGTATTATCAACGAAGTCTTTAGGTAAATCCCAAGAGAAGGAAGAAGAATCCATCGATAATATGAAACCTAGAGTGAGAAAATTCAACTGAAAAGGATAGGTATATAAACAAGCTTCGAGAGACTTAGGGTTTACAAGATTGGTTTATGAGAGAATCCCAAAACCGTACGTGTACCCGTCAGAAGAGGGTCCACAAAACTCCTTTCATAAAGGTTGTTTGTGAAGATTTACATAGCACTTTGTTGATCGAAAACATTCACCCTTTTTCATTACAAAAACAGGTTTGAACGCATAGACCCAAAAACCAATAAACAAAGAAGGATCCAAAATAATAATCATGTAAAAGTGCTACCTGATTATCCATCTAAGAACGATAAGAAATTAGCTAGATAATCAGTGACACTTTCCCTATAAGTATACCTAACCATTTCTCACCCACCTAGGGTTTTCGTAAGTGAGATTTCAACCTTGTGATTACTTAACAAAGTATGACCCATTAGCCCATTAAATGAAAAGTGTTTATGATTGGGTCTCTTTTTCCTTTCAAATCTAGGAAAGAATCCATTTTGATGTGAGAAATTATCATAAAAGTTATTATCATCAAAATACGAGACATAGTTCGATTTCTTACCAGAGGACTTTTGACTTGCAGGAATTGATAACCGGTTGATAGTTTCTTTATAATCTTTCATCATCTCCCTTAGGTTATTTCTCATATCATCATTCTTGATTATTTCTTCTGGTGTTTTGTACACATCAAAGGCAACGTTTTCTCCCTTTTTGACAGAAGGACTGGCTTGATTTCTCTTTAGATGACTTTTGTCAAGATGTATGTTCTACTTCTGAGCATGCAAGGAACTCATTGAACTGACTTTCCTGGTAGCATACAAAGGGTAAGTACAAAAACCAATTGGTTTAGACATACGAATGTCAGTTACACCTTTGAGAATTAAGTCCAAGGTGTGTTGAAGTTGAACAAGCGAATTTTTATTCAACCTAGAGTTCCTATTTTGTTTAGCAGAACCTTTTTCTTCGCAAAAGAGGCATACTTTCTGATCACAAGGGTGATTAGATAATATAGTATTACCAGCCTCGTTGGGAGATTTCTTCCTTCCATGTAATGTCGAACATCTTTGATTAATGGGGATTTCAGGCACATCCTTTTTAATAGGAAGGGATTCCAATTTTACTTCCGAACCGGCGACTTTGGTTTCAACAGAAGTATATGGTATAGAAGACTTTTTACGAAGACCTTGAATAAAGAGTTTATTCAAGCGATTTTCAATTTCCAGAACATATTTTTTCAAGGATTGTCTCAAGAGACATAGTGAAGAGTGATAATCAGTATTTTCTTTGAAATTGCAGTCTTTTACTACACCAAGAAGAACATTGACATGGTGTTTCAACTGATTAAATCTATCACCTTGGATTCTAACAAGATTTAGAATCAATTTACTCTCTTCAGTTGTTTCCCGTTCATTAATAGAGATGGTCTCTTTAGAAGGGTAATCGGAATCACACATGTCAGTCTTTGTCTGTCTCTTCAGAACACAAGGTTCGTCTATAATTGAGATTAAAGAATCTTTCTCTTTAATAGAATTAGACGAGGCAAAACTTTTGTTTCTTGTGGCGCGTTTATCAGAGATGGTACTGTTGTCCATAGAGTCAGATCGCTACAAACACATACTTGTAAGGTCTTTGAACGTGTTTGCCTGCTCTGATTCCAATTGAAAAAGCGGGGGTACAACAAGCACACCTAATATTTCGCTTACCAATCTGTATGGACTAACTCCAATATACTTTCAAGAGAATTAACTAAACTCAATCTTAATAAAGTATATCAAATAGTTATAATATCTGGATCTCTCGATTTAATCCTTACTCAAGCAAATAGAAATCTGCGAGTCCGATTAAATATAAGAGAGATAACTTGGATGGTAACAAAGACCAATATCCAAGTGACAATCAATGTAAATCAATAACCAGAGGTCGGATATTTTAATTTACTGAACTAACACACAATTTGTGATATTCCAATTATATAATAAAATATAATGCGGAATAGAAATAACACATACACCATAATCTTGTTGACGAGGAAAACGCAAATGCAGAAAAACCCCGAGACCTAGTCCAGATTGAACACACATTGTATTAAGCCGCTACAAACACTAGCCTACTACAAACTAACTTCGGTCTGGACTATAGTTGAACCCCAATCAATCTCACACTGATCCAAGGTACAGTTATGCTCCTTATGTCTCTGATCCCAGCAGGATACTACGCACTTGATTCTCTTAGCTGATTTCACCCACAACTAAGAGTTGCGACGACCCAAAGTCGAATACTTAAATAAAAAAATCTGTATCACACAGAAGAGTCTAGGTAATAGATAAATCTGTCTCCCACAGAAAAACCTACGAGTTTTGTTCCCTATTTTGATAAATCAAGGTGAACAAGAACCAATTGATAAACCAGACTTATATTCCCGAAGAACAACTCAGTATTATCAATTACCTCACAATAATCTTAATCGACGTGGCGAAAGAAGATATTGTGGAATCACAAACGATGAGACGAAGATGTTTGTGATTACTTTTATATCTTGCCTACCGGAGATATTAATCTCAAGCCAATCTTTGTGATTGTACTCGTACGATAGAATATGCAAGATGAGATCACACAACTACGAGAAAGTTGTATCGGTCTGGCTTGACAATCCCAATGAAGTCTTTAAGTCGTTAACCTGGTTTTCAAGAAGAAACCTAAGGTTAAAGGAGAATCTACTCTAGATAATACAACTAGTCTTTCCCAGTTGCTAGAGTTCTCCCTTATATAGTCTTTCAAATCAGGGTTTGAAATCAATGTTAGCTTGGTAACGAAGCATTCAATATTCACCGTTAGATGAAAACCTGATTAGATTCAAGCTAATATCCTTCAACCGTTGGATCGAAAACTTAGCTCGTTACACACAAATGAAATGCACGATTTTAGGTTTGTGTAACCGTACCCAAACATATACTTTTGTTGGTTCAACAATATTTCACCAAATGGTTAGCCATATGAGCACTTTCATATCAACCATATTCTTCTTCACCATAACTAGTTCAAATGACTCAAATGAACTAGTTGGAGAGTTGTTCAATTGCTTAGATCTTATAAAATTATACAAGACACAATCGAAGCAAAAACGATTTGATTCACTCGAATCGATTCATGAACTTTATAGCCACGGTTTGCAAACTTTCATTCCTTAGTTTATATTAATAAAAGTTCACAAATAATCGTCTTTAGAAATAACCAACTCAAGTATGCGGACTAAGTTCGCGGACTTAAGTTCCCGGAAAAAGTTCACACACTCCAGCAGATTTTCTCGGGACGAGAACCTCCGCCAGTTCGCGGACTGGGTTCGTGGACTGAGTTCACAGCTCTTGTTCCGGAATTCGTGATCAACAAAGTACGCATACTTTGGTTCAAGGAATAAGTTCTTATGCATATATGTGTTACCACACAATTCTTATATCCAACATTGGTTATTTATTCTAAACTCTCATTTCAATCATTGAAATATTCTTAGAGGACGTTATATAGTTTTTATTCACAAACTATTTTTCGTCAAAGCCATTTTCAAAGTGATTGAAACATAACATGACTCTCGTCACTAGGTAAAGATGAACTTGTCCAAAGCGTAAGCTTACCAACACATATTTCGAGAAATAGATAAGCGAGATAAACTCGGCTCGAATAGCAAATGTGTATAATCAAAGTCTATATAGCAAAACGACTTTTGTCTCAAGATACGAGATAGAGTAGATAGACTTTTGAGTGATAGATAAGTTCAAGTCTCCACATACCTTTTAGTCGATGAAGTTCCACCAGTTCCTTGAGTAGTTCTTCGTCTTGTATGATGATATCCATGGAGTTCTTGAGCTCAACTAAACTTTCTATCCTAGTCCGACACTTAGCTGTAGTAGACTATAAATCAAGACTTATAGTTTTGATCACTAACATTGACAAACATGCTTGAGATAGCAACGCATGCGAGTTCGACCGAGCAGTGCTCTAACAATATCCCCATTTGTTAATTTTAGTGACAAAACTATTAATACATATGGAATACAAAAATAAATAAATAAACTTTTGTAGCTCCTATTCCACATGTCTAATCTTCAACATTACTCGAAATCTTCGTCACTTCCAAGTACTCCAATGATTCCAAAGGTTGCAAGTTCAGCATCATCGTTTTTGAAAATCCGTGGCTATAACAATGAGAAAACATAATTCGCGATCATTGATATCCAGTGTCATAGTATCATTATGCAACATCAAAGTTCAATTTATCACAACTTCGACAACAATACTATGGTGATATGTATCACTCCCTCTTAGTCGATGCTCCATCTCACATGGAAACCACTCCCCCTTACATAATGATCTGAAAACCATGTGTATTTGTAGTGTGAACTACATATTAATTCTCCCCCTTTTTGTCAATAAAATTGGCAAAGGTACAAAAACGAGATCCTAATGAAAATTTCCATAAAGACATTTCATGACCAAAAGTAAACACATATCAACTTATTTATATGCAATCATATATCCGAAGCTAAATGCTTTAATCAAGGAATTTATAAAGATACAAGATAACCTCTAAAATATTCCACAGTCGCACTCCCCACAAAGATTTGACAATTAAGCAAAAATTCAATTAATAAATCTCCCCCATAATATGTCATTCCCGAAGGAACAACAAGAGCGACCTTAATTTCAAGATTAAAGAAGGATTTCTTTGGACATAACAAATCATATACGAAAATGAATTTGAATCCAAAAATAGTCATATAGATTAACCACAAGAGAACCCATAATTAATCTAATTGGAAATATACAACCAAATTAACCACAAAAAGTGATAAATTTAATTGGTCATAGTCGACATAAGAGAATTTATGGATCCTCACAGTATATACATAAAATATGGGCCAGGGAAGATCAATACTGCGGAATAGACAAGGATTCATTCTATTTTCCATCACCATTTGCACAATGACATACAATAGACATAATCCTAGTAAACAAAAGTTCATCCTATATTTCATCAATAATGACATAATAGGCTTCAAACTTTTATGATGTCAAAAGTCCATTCATTCTTTTATCAATACATGCATATGGACTTACGAAAGACTTAACTTTTGATAAGGTATGGGACAATCACATTTCACGGATGCAAACACACATATCCGATAACAAATTGCAATATATAAAACCATAAAGATTAATACTGCAAAAATCATCTTCCAAACAATTTTAGAATTTAAACAAATAAACCTAAAAACATGAAGATGAAAACGTTGGACATAACTATGTGTAAACACAATAATAGCTATTCCAAACTCTAGTTATTCTTCTAAAAAAACAAGAAAAGAAGATTTACCAGGCAAAGAAAAATTTCCAATCTAAGAAAAGGCAGACTCCAGTGATATGCCTGAACACGAACTAAGATCATATAGACGGTTCAGAATCCTCACGAGTTGAGAGGTCTTTGAGCTTGTGATTGACATCATACACAACATCTTCAGAGTGGATATCCTTATTGAGAAGTTTTTTGACATTAGTTTTCATGAGAACAAGGTCATAATTAACCTTTTTCAACTCAGTTCTTACATCAAAACACTTCATAGTGTCAACAAGTTGCTGCTTTGCATCCTCAAAGTTTTTGAGAAAATCGAGAACCACTTCAGCCAAAATCTCTTCAACCTCCTCAATATCCGAGTAGGAATCAGGAGATTGAGGAAAAGATCCTTGAACTTCAACAAAGGTTCCCTTCTCTTTATCGAGTTCGAAATATACCGCATTATCAACGAAGTCTTTAGGTAAATCACAAGAGAAGGAAGAAGAATCCATTGATAATATGAAACCTAGAATGAGAAAACTCAACTCAAAAGAATAGGTATATAAACAAGATTCGAGAGACTTAGGGTTTACAAGATTGGTTTATGAGAGAATCCCAAAACTGTACGTGTACCCGTCAGAAGAGGGTCCACAAAACTTCTTTCATAAAGGTTGTTAGTGAAGATTTACATAGCATTTTGTTGACCGAAAACATTCACCCTTTTTCATTACAAAAACAGGTTTGAACGCATAGACCCAAAAACCAATAAACAAATAATACTCATGTAAAAGTGCTACCTGATTATCCATCTAAGAACGATAAGAAATTAGCTAGATAATCAGTGACACTTTCCCAATAAGTATACCTAACCATTTCTCACTCACCTAGGGTTTTCGTAAGTGAAATTTCAACCTTGTGATTACTTAACACAAGTACGAGCCATTAGCTCATTAAATGAAAAGTATTTATGATTGGGTCTCTTCTTCTTTTCAAATTTAGGAAAGAATCCATTTTGATGTGAGGAATTATCATTAAACTTACTATCATCAAAATATGAGACATAGTTCGATTTCTTACCAGAAGACTTTTGAATTGCAGGAATTGATAACCGGTTGATAGTTTCTTTATATCTTTCATCATCTCCCTCAGGTTATTTCTCATATCATCATTCTTGCTTATTTCTTCTGGTGTTTTGTACATATCAAAGGCAACGTTTTCTCCCTTTTTGACAGAAAGACTGGCTTGATTTCTCCTTAGACAATTTATTTCAAGGTGTTTGTTCTGCTTCTGAGCTTGCGAGGAACTCATTGAACTCACTTTCCCGGTAGCATACACAGGGTAAATACAAAAACCAATTGATTTAGACATTCGAATGTCAGTTACACCTTTGAGAATTAAGTCTAAGGTGTGTTGAAGTTGAACAAGGGAATTTTTATTCAACCTAGAGTTCCTCTTTTGTTTAGCAGAACCTTTTTCTTCGCAAAAGAGGTATACTTTCTGATCACAAGGGTGATTAGATAATATAGTCTTACCAGCCTCGTTGGGAGATTTCTTCCTTCCATGTGATGTGGAACATCTTTGATTAATGGGGATTTCAGGTACATCCTTTTTAATAGGAAGGGATTCCAATTTTACTTCCGAACCTGCAGCTTTGGTTTCAACAGAAGTAGATGGTATAGAAGACTTTTTGACAAGAACTTGAATAGAGAGTTTATTCAAGCGATTTTCAATTTCCAGAACTTATTTTCAAGGCTTGCCTCAAGAGACATACGTGAAGAGTGATCTTCAGTATTTTCTTTGAAATTGCAGTCTTTTACTACACCAAGAAGAACATTGACATGGTGTTTCAACCGATTAAATCTAACATCTTCGATTCTAACAAGATTTAGAATCAATTCAATCTCTTCAGTTGTTTCCCGTTCATTAATAGATATGGTCTCTTTTGAAGGGTAATCAGAATCACACATGTCAGTGTTTGTCTGTCTCGTCAGACCCCAAGGTTCGTCTATATTCGAGATTGAAGAATCTTTATATTTAATAGAATTAGACGAGGATAAACTTTTGTTTCTGGTGACGCGTTTATCAAAGATGGTACTCTTGTCCATAGAGTCAGATCGCTACAAACACATACTTGTAAGGTCTTTGAACGTGTTTGCCTGCTATGGTACCAATTTAAAAAGCGGGGGTACAACAACCACACCCAATATTTCGCTTACCAATCTGTATGGAGTAACTCCAATATACTTTCCAGAGAGTCAACTAGACTCAATCTTAATAAAGTATATCAAAGAGTTATAATATATCGATCTCTCGATTTAATCCTTACTCAAGCAAATAGAAATTTGCGAGTCCGATAAAATATAAGAGAGATAACTTGGATGGTACCAAAAACCAATATCCAAGTGTCAATCAATGTAAATCAACAACCAAAGGTCGGATATTCTAATTGATTGAATTAACGTACAACCTGTGATATTTCAATTATATAACAAAATATAATCCGGAATAGAAATAACACTGACACCAGAATTTTGTTAACGAGGAAACCCCAAATGCAGCAAAACCCCAGGACCTAGTCCAGATTGAACACACATTGTATTAAGTCGCTACAGACACTAGCCTACTAAAAACTAACTTCGTTCTGGACTGTAATTGAACCCCAATAAATCTCACACTGATCCAAGGTATAGTTATGCTTCTTATGTCTCTGATCCCAGCAGGATACTACGCACTTGATTCCCTTAGATGATCTCACCCACACAACTGCTTGTGACAGCCTTCCTGATTACCCACATCTTCCTGCTTCCGGAGTCAAAGGAGAGTCAAGAATGAGAAGAACATGGTCAAGGAAAGCTACTAAGAGTTGCTACGACCCAAAGTCGAAGACTTAAATAAACAAATTTGTATCACACAGAAAAGTCTACGATAATAGATAAATCTGTCTCCCACAGAAAAACCTACGAGTTTTGTTCCGTCTTTTGATAAATCAAGGTGAACAGGAACCAACTGATAAACCATACTTATATTCCCGAAGAACAGCTCAGTATTATCAATCACCTCACAATAATCTTAATCGACGCGGCGAAAGAAGATATTGTGGAATCACAAACGATGAGACGAAGATGTTTGGGATTATTTTTATATCTTTCCTATCGGAGATATTAATCTCAAGCCAATCTTTGGGATTGTACTCGTACAATAGAATATGCAAGATCAGATCACACAACTACGAGAAAGTAGTATCGGTCTGGCTTCACAATCCCAATGAAGTCTTTAATTCGTTAACCTGGTTTTCAAAAAGAAACCTAAAATTAAAGGAGAATCGACTATAGCTAATAAAACTAGTATCACGGAGGAGGTTTGGGAACTAGGTTTCCCAGTTGCTAGAGTTCTCCCTTATATAGTCTTTCAAATCAGGGTTTGCAATCAATGTTAGCTTGGTAACGAAGCATTCAATATTTACCGTTAGATGAAAACCTGATTAGATTCAAGGTAATATCTTTCAACCGTTGGATCGAAAACTTAGCTCGTTACACACAAATGAAATGCATGATTTTAGGTTTGTGTAACCGTACCCAAACATGTACATTTGTTGGTTCAACAATAGTTAACCAAATGGTTAGCCATATGATCACTTTCATATCAACCATATTCTTCTTCACCATAACTAGTTCAAATGACTCAAATGAACTAATTAGATAGTTTTTCAATTGCTTAGATCTTATAGAAGTATACAAGACACAATCGAAGCAAAAACGATTTGATTCACTCGAATCGATTCATGAAATTTATAGCCACGGTTTGCAAACCTGCATTCCTTAGTTTATATAAATATAAGTTCACAAATAATCGTCTTTAGAAATAACCAACTTTTTAGAGCATTGCTAGGTCGAACTCGCATGAGTTGCTATCTCAAGCATGTTTGTCAAAGTTAGTGATCCAAACTATAAGTCTTGAATTCTAGTATATTATAGCTAAGTATCGACTAGGATAGAAAGTGTAGTTGAGCTCAAGGACTTCATGGTGATTCATCATACAAGTATAAGAACTTCTCAAGGAACTGGTGGAACTTCTCGACAAAAAGGTATGTGGAGACTTGAACTTATCTATCACTCAAAAGTCTATCTACTCTATCTCCTACTCTTTGAGACAAGAAGTCGTATGCTATATATATAGACTTGGATTATACACATTTGGTATTTCGAGCCGAGTATACCTCACCTACCTATATCTCGAAATATGTGTTCGTAAGCTTTTCGCTTCAATCAAGTTTATCTTTACCATGTGACGAAAGTCATGATATGTTTCAATCATCTTGAAAATTGCTTTGACGAGAAATGGTGTAATAACTATATAACGTCCTCTAAGAATGTTTCAATGATTGATATGAGAGTTTAGATTACATAACCAATGGTGGACATAAGCATTGTTGTGTAAACAAATTTATGTATAGATCTTATTCCTTGAACCAAAGTTTGCGAACTTTGTTGATCAAGAGAACCGAAAGAATGGTGTGAGCCAAGTCCGCGAACTGCCAAAGTTCTCAAACCCGAGAATTTATGCTGGAGTTGACAAACTATGTCCGTGAAGCTCAGTCCGCGAACTCAGTCCGCGAACGGGCGAAGTTCTCATTCCCGATAATTTCAGCTAGAGTTTGTAAACTCTGCCCGGTAACTTAAGTCCGCGAACCTAGTCTGCGAACTTGAGAAGGTTATATATCTGAAGATGATTTCTGAACTTAAACTTAAAAAGACTAAGGAATGCAGTTTGCAAACCGTGACTGTAGAAGTTCATGAATCGATTCAAGTGAATCAAATCATCTTTGCTTCAATTATGTCTTTGTAGTACATGAGATTTCCTTGCAATTGAAAAACTCTCTAACTAGTTCATCTTGAAGTCATTTGAACTAGTTATGGTGAAAAAGAACATGGTTGATATGAAATGCTCATATGGCTAACCTTTTGGTTAACTATTGTTGAACCAACAAGTGCATACATTTGGGTGCGGTTAACAAACCTATAAGAGTGCATTGTCAAGTGTGTATAACAAGCTAAGTTTTCTATCTAAGGATTGCTAAATATTAGCTTGAATCTAAATCAGGTTTTCATCTAACGGTGAATATTGAATGCTTTGTTACTAAGCTAACATTGATTGCAAACCCTGATTTGAAAGACTATATAAAGGAGACATCTAGTATTGTACAAAACTAATTCCCACGCATCACTTGTGATATTAGTTTGCATACTAGAGTCGTTTATCCTTTAACCTTTGGTTTTCTTCTTCTAAAACCATGTTAACGACTTAAAGACTTCATTGGGATTGTGAAGCCAGACCGATACTACTTTTATCGTAGTTGTGTGATCTTATCTTGCATCTTCTATCGTACGAGTACAATAAGATTGATTGGCTTGAGATTGATATATCCGATAGGCAAGATATAAAAAGTAATCACAAACATCTTCGTCTCATTGTTTGTGATTCCGCAACATCTTGTTTCGCTACCATACGATTAATATTGTTATGAGGTGATTGATAACTCTAGGCTGTTCTTCGAGAATATAAGACCGGATTATCAATTGGTTCCTGTTCACCTTGATTATTATCGAAAGACGAAACAAAACCATTAGGGTTTATCTGTGGGAGACAGATTGATCCTTTGATAGACGTGTCTGTGGGAGACAGATTTGTTTATTGTCAAAGCCTGCGATTTTGGGTCGTAACAACTTTTAGTTGTGGGTGAGATCATCTAAGGGAATCAAGTGCGCATTATTCTGCTGGGATCAGAGGCGTAGGAGCATAACTGTACCTTGGATCAGTGGGAGATTGATTGGGGTTCAACTACAGTCCAGTCCGAAGTTAGATTGGAGTAGGCTAGTGTCTGTAGCAGCTTAATACAGTGTGTGTGCAATCTGGACTAGGTCCCGAGGTTTTTCTGCATTTGCGGTTTCCTCGTTAATAAAATTTTTGTTGTCTGTGTTATTTCAATTTCCGCATTATATTGTTTTATCTTTATAATTGAAATAATACAGGTTGTACGTTTAGATCATAAATTAGAATAATCCAACCTTTGGTTGTTGATTGTCATTGATTGATCCTTGGATATTGGTCTTTGGTACCATCCAAGTTATTCCTTGTGTTTGATTAAAGACTCGCTGATTTCTATTAGCTCGAGTAAATCAAAACAAGAGAGAGATATTAACTCGTTGAGATACTTTTACCTAGATTGAGTCTGTCTGTCTAGTTGATTCTCTAGAAAGTATTTCGGAGTTAGTCCATACAAATTGCTAAGTGAAATATTGGGTGGTGTTGTTAGACCCCCGCTTTTTCAATTGATATCAGATCAGGCAAACACGTTTGAGACCTCAAAAGTATATGTTTATAGTGATCTGACTATATGGACCATAAAGTCTCAATTGACGCTTCACCAGGTTTAAAAACCAACCGTAGAAAAAAATCTGATAAACTGGTTACTCTTCAAAAGGGGTTGGATGAAAAAATCCGGATCAACTCTGGTCTTGTTACAGAAATTGCAATTCTTAAGGATTTGATATCTGATAATAGTCCCTTGGTGAATCTGAGAAACTCCAGTTGTTCCTCTTTAAAGAATAGTTGTAAATCAGACGGTAATCAACGACCGGTTGTGCTGAAAACTGATATGACTAGGAACCACTCAGACAAACTTCAAAGTTTTGGCCTGCATTGTTGTTGTGATTTTTCCAATCACCTTCAACAAGTTTGTATGTCGTTTCAAAAGAGTCTGAATGTTTCAAGTAATCTTTCTAAGAAAACTAAACAATTTTTTGATACTCTGATAGGACATACAAAACTATCAGGAAACTCTAAACAGAGAAGTATTAATAGTATGTGTGCCTTTGCTTTAAGATCTACGTCTCCTTTTCAATGGTTTCTTGATAGTGGATGTAGTTGCTATATGACAGGAGATCTCACATGATTTGTTTCGTCTATTGACTATGAAGGAGGTCCTGTAACATTTGGAGATGAGAGTTGTTGCTACATCAGCAAGAAGGGAACAATCAAATTACCCGGTGTTCCAGAAATTCATGATGTAATATACGTAAAAGGTATGACTGCTAATCTTCTTTCTATTATTCAAATTTGTGACAAAGGCCATCGAGATGTCTTCAATGCAAATGGATGTGACATTGTATACAAAACTGGGAAAGTAATTTTTCAAGGAACTCGTGGTAAAAACAATTGTTATCTACTTGATACTTAGTTTAGCAACCGTTGCAATTTGACTAAGTTGGAATCTACACATCTTTGGCATGAGCGTTTTGGTCACATCAACTATCGTCTTCTAACTAAGATCATTAACAAAGAACTTGTTAGAGGCATTCCCAAAATCAATGCAAAGGTTGAAGGTGTGTGTGGTGCCTGTCAAAAGGGTAAGTAAACGAAAGTTCACCACAAATCATCTCAATATATTCTCACTAAAGCTCCACTTGATTTAATTCATATGGATCTCTTCAGACCAATTCAATAACCCACTGTTGCTGGTAAGAAGTATGATTTAGTTATGGTAGATGATTACACCAGATTCACTTGGGTTGCATTTTTATCTCATAAGAATGAAACTCTTGGTGAATTCAATATTATTGTTAAAAGGATCCAGAACGAACAAGGTCGCAAACTAAAGAAAATTAGAAGCGATCGTGGAACTGAATTCAAAGACACCAAGGTATTTGAATTCTGTGAAGAACTTGGAATCATTCAACAATACTCACCACCTATCAATCCTCAAGCTAATGGAGTTGCTGAAAGAAAGAATATGAATATTCAGGAAATGGCCAGGGTAATGCTCCATAACAAAAACTTACCATTAAGGTTTTGGGGAGAAGATGTTTTTACAACATCTTACTTGATCAATCGTGTGTATTTACGGTCTAAAACCCTTAACACTCCTTATGAGTTGTGGTACGGAAGAAAACCCAACCTACACTATCTCAGGGTGTTTGGAAGTAAGTGCTATATTCTGAAAGATCGATAACAGAAAGGGAAATTCGACACCAAAAGTGATGAAGGTATCTTTCTTGGCTATGCTTCTGATAGTCGTGGTTTTCGAGTGTTTAATCTCAGAACACAAGTCATGATGGAATCTTCTAATGTTATCATCGACGACATTAGTAACTTTCGTCATGATAATCCTCCTGCTGAATTTCCTCCAACCGAGACAATTGAGAAAGTCAAAGAAATCCCAGAATCAGTTGAAGTTATCCCAACTGTTGATGATCCTGACATTTCTAGTGACGAGGAGAAGAGCACTGATCAAGCCATTCCTTACGAACAAGAACGTGTCCCTCCATGACATCTCTGGGTTCAAAGGAATCATGATCCCAACAGTATTATTAGAGGAAGAGATTCTACAGCCAAGACAAGAGGACAACTTCAAAATATGTGCAATTTTGGTTGTTATCTTTCGCAAGTAGAACCAAGAAATACTGATGAAGCTCTGAACAATCCCTTTTGGGTGAATGCAATCCATGAAGATTTAAATCAATATCAAAGACAAGATGTGTGGGAACTTGTACCTTGTCCCTCCAATATCAATATTTTTGGTACCAAATGGATATTCAAGAATAAGTCCGATGAATTTGGAACGATTGTCATAAACAAAGCTAGACTTGTCGCTCAAGGATATTCACATATTGAAGGGATTGAATATGATGAGGCCTTTGATCTTGTGGCACGCCTTGAGTCAATTCGTCTTTTGTTAGCTCATACTTGTTTTCTTAAGGTTAAGCTGTTTCAAATGGATATAAAATCTACGTTCCTAAACGGAATTTTAAAGGAGGAAGTCTATGTCGCTCAACCTAAGGTATTTGAAAACCCTGATTTCCCAGATCATGTGCTAAAACTCAAAAAGGAACTGTATGGGTTGAAACAAGCACCTAGAGCCTGGTTTGAAAAACTTACCACTTCTCTCATTAGAAAAGGGTTTTTCAAGAGGCGGAGCTGATAAAACCTTGTTTACCAAATGGAGTGGGAAAGATGTTGTCATTGCTCAAGTCTATGTAGATGATATTATTTATGGATCAACTTCTGAAAAATTTGCAAAGGACTTCCAAGTCTCTTTTGCTAAAGAATTTGAAATGAACAATGTTGGTGAATTAAAATTCTTCTTAGGATTACAAATCAACAACATAAGGATAATTTACTTATCCCAAGAGAAGTATGCTCGAGATCTTGTGACAAGGTTCGTCCTGGATAAGTCTTCTCCAAAATTGACACCTATGCCCACTACTAGTAAACCACATAGAGATAAGAAAGGATCAAAAGTGGATCAAAAGATGTATCGATCTATCATTGGTAGCCTCTTGTATCTTACAACTACTAGACCTGATATTTCTTTCAGTGTTGGTTGTTGTGCTAGGTTTCAGGCGAATCCAAAGGAATCTCATCTTGCAGCTGCAAAAAGGATTATTTGATATATTAATCACACTACTGGGTATGGTCTATCTTACACTTTTGATACTAACTCTGAACTTTCTGCTTATTCAGATGCTGATTGGGCAGGATGTGTGGAAGACTGAAAATTTACATCAGGGGGTTTCTACTATATAGGACTGGATCTTGTAGCTTGGCATAGCAAGAAGCAAAATTCTCAATCCCTGTCTACATGTGAGGCAGAATATATTGTTGCTGGATCATGCTGTACTCAAATCCTATGGATGAAACAAATGCTAGCCGATTATGGAGTTGATACTGGAATAATGAAGATCTTTTGTGATAACTGTAGTGCGATTCGAATCACTGAGAATCCCGTTGAGCACTCAAGAACAAAGTACATTGACATAAGGTACCATTTTATTCGTGATATTTATGAAAATGGTATTATAAGTATGGAATTTGTGCCTTCCGAATAACAATTGGCTGATATTCTTACCAAACCATTAGACACTGCTATGTTTCAACACTTGCGGCAGTCTATTGGTGTTGTTTTGGTTCATTAAAACGTTTCCATAACTCTTGCCTGTATGCTTATCTCTATATTTTGGGAAATTGAGTTTGAAACTCCAGTAGGTTTACTCCAGTTCAGTTTCTGTTGTTTTGTTAGTGTCTTTTTTTTTGTTTCAAAATCCTTTTTTTCTTTCGAAATTAAGGTCGCTCGTTGTTGTTATTTCGGGAATGACATCAAATGGGGGAGAGTTCTTTTGAACTTGTGCTTAATGGTCATATCTTGAGGGGTGTGCGGCTGTGGAATTTTATAGGGGTTATCTTATATCTTTAAACTCCTTGATGAATGCATTTAGCTTCGGCTTTATGATTGCATCTAAATTAGTTGGTATGTATTTTTTTTCTTTTAATCATGAATTGTCTCTTTCGGAAATTTCATTATGATCCCGTTCTTGTACCTTTACCAATTTTATTGACAAAAAGGGGGAATATTAATATGTAATTCACACTACAAATACATATGGTTTTCGGATCATTATGCAATGGGGAGTGGTTTCCATGTGAGATGGAGTATTGACTAAGGGGGAGTGATACATATCACCATAGTATTATTATTGAAGTTGTGATACAATTGAACTTTGACACTGTGTAGTAATACTATGACACTGTATAACAATGATCGAGATCGATGCTTTCTCATTATTATAGCTACGGATCTTCAACAACGGTGATGCTAAACTTACAACCTTTGGGATCATTGGAGTACTTGGAAGTGACGAAGATTTCCTTAAACTTAAAAAGACTAAGGAATGCAGTTTGCAAACCGTGGCTATAAAAGTTCATGAATCGATTCAAGTGAATCAAATCATCTTTACTTCAATTGTGTCTTGTGTAGTACATGAGATTTCCTTGCAATTGAACAACTATCTAACTAGTTCATCTTGAAGTCATTTGAACTAGTTATGGTGAAGAAGAACATGGTTGCTATGAAATGCTCATATGGCTAACCTTTTGGTTAACTATTGTTGAACCAACAAGTGCATACGTTTGGGTATGGTTAACAAACCTATAAGCATGCATTGTCAAGTGTGTATCACAAGCTAAGTTTTCTATATAACGGTTGAGAAATATTAGCTTGAATCTAAATCAGGTTTTCATCTAACGGTGAATATTGAATGCTTTGTTACTAAGCTAACATTGATTGCAAACCCTGATTTGAAAGACTATATAAAAGAGACATCTAGTATTGTGCCAAACTAATCCCCACACCTCACTTGTGATATTAGTTTGCATACTAGAGTCGATTCTCCTTTAACCTTTGGTTTTCTTCTTCTAAAACCAGGTTAACGAATTAAAGACTTCATTGGGATTGTGAAGCCATACCGATACTACTTTTATCGTAGTTGTGTGATCTGATCTTGCATCTTCGATCGTACGAGTACAATCAGATTGATTGGCTTGATATTGATATCTCCGATAGGAAAGATATAAAAATTAATCACAAACATCTTCGGCTCATTATTTGTGATTCCTCAACATCTTGTTTCGCTACCATACGATTAATATTGTTATGAGGTGATTGATAACTCTAGGCTGTTTTTCGGGAATATAAGACCGGATTATCAATTGGTTCCTGGTCACCTTGATTTTTATCAAAAGATGGAACAAAACCTTTAGGGTTTATCTGTGGGAGATAGATTGATCCTTTGATAGACTTGTCTGTGGAAGAAAGATTTGTTTATTGTCAAAGCCTGCGATTTTGGGTCGTAGAAACTCTTAGTTGTGGGTAAGATCATCTAACGGAATCAAGTGCGCAGTATCCTGCTGGGATCAGAGGCGTAGGAGCATAACTGTACCTTGGATTAGTGGGAGATTGATTGGGGTTCAACTACATTCCAGTCCGAAGTTAGCTTGGAGTAGGCTAGTGTCTGTAGCGGCTTAATACAATGTGTGTTCAATCTGGACTAGCTCCCAGGGTTTTTCTGCATTTGCGGTTTCCTCGTTAACAAAATTTCCGGTGTGTATTATTTCAATTTCCGCATTATATTGTTTTATCTTTATAATTGAAATAATACAGGTTGTGCGTTTATATCATCAATTAGAATAATCCAACCTTTGGTTGTTGATGGTCATTGATTGATCCTTGGATATTGGTCTTTGGTACCATCCAAGTTATTCCTTGTGTTTGATTAAAGACTCGCTGATTTCTATTATCTCGAGTAAATCAAAACAAGAGAGAGATATTAACTCCTTGAGATACTTTTACCTAGATTGAGTATGACTGTCTAGTTGATTCTCTAAAAAGTATTTCGGAGTTAGTCCATACAGATTGCTAAGCGAAATATTGGGTGGTGTTGTTAGACCCCCGTTTTTTCACAACTCATGTACGCGGACTAAGTTCGCGGACTTAAGTTCCCGGAAAGAGTTCAGAAACTCCAGCAGATTTTATCGGGATGAGAACCTCCGCCAGTTCGCGGACTAGGTTCGCAGACTGAGTTTGCGGACTGAGTTCACAACTCTTGTTCCGGTTTTCCTGATCAACAAAGTATGCATACTTTGGTTCAAGGAATAATGACTTATACATATATGTGTTACCACACAATGCTTATATCCAACATTTGTTATATATATTCTAAACTCTCATTTCAATCATTTAAACATTCTTAGAGGACGTTATATAGTTGTTTTTCACAAACCATTTTTCGACAAAGCCATTTTCAAAGTGATTGAAACATAACATGACTTTCGTCACTAGGTAAAGATAAACTTGGCCAAAGAAAAAGCTTACTAACACATATTTCGAGAAATAGATAAGCGAGATAAACTCGGCTCGAAATAGCAAATGTGTATAATGAAAGTCTATATAGCAAAACGACTTTTGTCTCAAGATAGGAGATAGAGTAGATAGACTTTTGAGTGATAGATAAGTTCAAGTCTCCACATACCTTTTCGTCGATGAAGTTCCACCAGTTCCTTGAGTAGTTCTTCGTCTTGTATGATGATCGTGATGGAGTTGTTGAGCTCAACTACACTTTCTATTCTAGTCCGAGACTTATCTATGCGAGTTCGACCGAGCAGTGCCCTTACATTAATCACACATATTGGTTTTTCACAAGATATGCAATGAATAACAATACCAATAATACCTGGAGATTTCCTTTTCGATTCACAAACCAAGTTCATGAATTTACTTCCTTAGAACACATGTAAAACATTGTTCCCTAAGATGAAATCCTCACCTCATACCCCATACATAATCACAATAACATTTAAACCATTATGTCGATGTCTTATCTACTAAGTTTAATGGTTAAGCAATAAACCTCATATTGTATTACTTAATAATATTATCTAGAGTTCAATCATGCTTCGCAGTTTCGTTTTCAATATGCACGACTTGATAGATACGTTAGGGAATGAAACAGTTCAAGTCAAATATCACTAACCTCAAGTGGAAGGTTGATGTTGTCGTTGTAGATCCTTGCTTCTTCACATCTTCAAGTCTTCGCAATACTTGTAATGTCTCATAACCTATACTTTCAAGCTAACCTATACGAAGTTGACTCTAGTACATAATCAAGCGACTCTTAACATGAGTTTTGATTCACTAAAATATGACAACCAAACTTGACATACCAACCCTTGGAGATTTTAACCGAGCTATGCTCTAACAATCTCTCATTTTGTCAATTTTAGTGACAAAACTCTTACATCATATGGATAAACAAATTACAAGAATTCATTACACATACGCTTGATTCCCGAATTCAACAACACAATCATCTACATACATTCAATCCTTAAAAATATCGTTGTTGACATTATAATAACAAAGCTAATACTCCCCCTAAAGGAAGATATGTTGATTTTCAATCCGCACATCTTTGTTATACCAATTAATATGATATGTTACTCCCTCTTAGTCTATGCTTTCACTCTTTCGTTAGATAAACGTTTAAGCACCAATGTTCTTTTCCTTAGTGATATCAATCAATATAAAATCAATGCCAGTATCACTTGTTTACTCCATATATTTCTCCCCCTTTTTGTCACAAAATGACAAAAGAAACGAAAAAATAAAGGACAAACCGAAAAGAATCTTACAAATCTCAAAATAGACTTGCAACCTATAGAGTTAAAGACAAGGGTTCCACACACCATTTTCTGATAACCAATATCAAAACTGAAACTATAAGTAGTTTTATTTTGATATGTTACCAAGGAAACAATTGTCCGAAATAATTTTCCCACTTTAGTTTAGCAAACCAAAAACCAACTAAGCACCTTAGTTCCTTTGCTAAACCGATTGTACAAAAACAATAGCTTATTCGATAAGACCAAAATAAAGATAACTCTATTTTTCTCATCAGGTTCTAATTATCCATAAACTTAGACCTTTCAATTTTAAACAAGACAAGTACTAGGTTAGTTAACTAGCATTTCTTGTTAAGGCATTCGATTAGACTTGAATAACCGAAACCTCACTTCGATGAGTCTAACTAAGATCAGAATTAACTTAGTTTCTCTTATCCAGAATCGAATTGGACTAAAAAACTAATCCCGTAAACCTTTTCTTTCGTTAAGCCATAAATAATTCATACAAACCAAATAAATTAACTTGAATAATTATTCACCTCAACCGGAAGCAATTGAAACAACATAGACATTAAATCACCGCAATTGCACCGAAATTTTGTAAGCCTAAACAATTGATACCACACAATAAAGCAAGATAATAATAGTTTTTCTTAACCGGAACCAATTGGATCACACATACATCCATACACACATAATGGAATAAACATCAATTGTACCGAAATTTTGTTAAGCAAAAGCAATAAATATATATGAAATAAACTCAGGATTTTCTTAAACAGGAAAACGATTAACTAACAAACTCGTTACCTCAAATTTCACATCCACTTCTCCAATATGTTTGCATCTTCGTCCAGGGAGAATTGATATCAAAATATCATCATGTTGTCATCCTTATGCAAAAACAAAAGAATAACAACAACCAACCTTTACCAGAGAGAGGTTGAAAATCGGTTTTAACAATTGCAAGCAAAAGTTGAAAACCGTTGAAACACATATGCTTTTATGCTAAACCAAAACCGATTCAACCTATTGTGACTTTTTCACATATTTTTTCTACCAGAACCCCTCATGATCCTTTGATAAAGCCTACCAACATGGGCTAGAACTTAATCCTTCTAAATCAAAAAGTCACCCAAACCATAAGGGTTCACATCATTATGAGATCGAATATCACGGTAATAAAACCGAAATCAAACATCCCATAAACATACATAGCAATAATATGAAAGCATTCAAGCACAGGCTATGTAAACCGAAAACTATCACAAGAAAATTTATAAATCAAATAATTTTATTCATAATATTTTTATTCATAATAGACTTTATTGAAATAAATCAAAACTAACACATGTGTTAGCATCCAAACTGTTTTGTACAAGGAGATGAGTCACATCTTCTTTTTCATTTTCGATATTTTCACAACCAGATTTCTTGAAAGTATCATCAAGATGAACAACTTCCTTAGAAGTCATTCCACTCAAGGATTTCAGAAGTTTTTCTTGAGATCTGTTTTGAGAATACATCCTTTAGTATAAGTTCTCAGACACGTTGAGTACATATACTTGAAATACCTTTTTCACAACATAGATATCAGCCTTAAATAAATAATTCTGACAATATACTTCGCATCTAATGTGTTACAGAAACACAACATTCTCCAAAGATATTATTGTAAGGACCCTCAAGCTTTTCAACGATATTAAACCAGTTAAATGACGAATTAGCCGATAATAACTCGATTAGTTTGACACGAACGTTAATTAATAGAAATTAATCTAACAACGATCTATATACGAATTTAGTACCACTCGATATATCTTGAAAAGTTAGGTTAAATGGACTACTTGAACGGGTCATTTGGATTTCGGACGAAGAAGATATCATCAGTTTAGTTTGAATGGAAAATAGTTATTTTATAGCATTACCGACTTGGCAGCCTTTATCCAAGTTTGGGCGCCTCAGTATCTTGGGTCGGCCTTATCTTCTCCAAATCGAGGAAGAGAAACTCATTCTTATCTTTTATTCTTCTTTCTTCTTCTCTTCTTTTCTCTGGCGATTTCAGATCGAAGCTTTGTGTTGTTTTTTAATGAGATGAATCACTGAAGTTTCATAACATGATGATCTGAGGGAGGTAGTGATGGTACTGAGGTTGATTTAGCATCAGGAGAAGAAGAAATTGATATTACTGCAAGTATGAGTTAGGGTTTCTGTAATTGAATTCGAGAGTTCAATTGAGAACGAATAAGATGAGTTAGAAGTTGGTTTTGTTCTTAATTGATGTTTGATTGAAGCTGTAGAGTGAATTGACGATTGAAGATTTAATATGATATTAGGGTTTCCTGAGTTGGATTGGAATTCGATTTGGTGATAAACAAGAAGAATTAAGGAATGGGGTTGATGAATTGAGGAAAGGGTTGGATTTAATTAGATATAATGGAGCTGTTCTGAGGAAGAATTGAGGAATACGGGATTTCAGTTGAGGTGATATTTTCTTAGTTATTCAGTTCATTGTTGTGTATGGGATTATTACTGAATTGAGCTTTAAGAACTGGTGTTGGTACTGATGTTGATCGCATGGAGTTATAGTGAACTGAATAATGGAATGGTGTCACAGGGTATGTATGAGATGATAGTGTTAATGGAATTGCAGGTCATGAGTTTTGGATTCTTTGTATGCTAATTGAACAGTTTTAGAATGGATGTGTATTTGTAGATGTTGCTGATAAACAAAATTGAGAAGTATGAGCTGAACCTAATATTAGAACTGTATTGGTGAAGTTGGTGGTTTGAGATGGCAGAGTAAAGGAATGTTAGATTTGGTTGTAGATGGAGCATACTTGATGTTGGGGGATTTGAACTACAGTTGGTGGTGATGTAGTCGTGGTGAAGTTATACTGGAGGTATATGGAAGGCGTTCTGATGAATGTTTTACATCAAAGATTGAATGTAACTGATGTTGCATGTAGTAATGGGTTTATTTGTGTTGAGTTGGAATTTCAGTTAGGAGTGAAGTGTAATCAAAGAGGAGTTGCAGATGAGAGTTGATTATTGTTTGGGTTGAGGCATTTTGGGATATTGCAGTTATCGCACCTATAGATATATAGGATGAAGTTATTTTTAATGTTGATGGGTCCATGGCCTTTGAGAAAACCTGCAATTGCAGACCAAGGTAAGCTGAGTTTAAGTGTTGTAATTAAGTTATGTGTTATTGATGAGTGCTAAAAAGTGCATATTTCTATATATTATTCTTGGCATTTAACTCATCTTTTGTGCGTTAATTCTACATTTTATCCCATATTCTGTATTTTCATTGTTTTCAAGAATAAATATTTTTATTAATTAATTTTGCATTTTTAGGTAATAAATAAAGTTCGGATGAGTCGCGGAGCGAAAAGAGCAGAAAAGTAGTGAAAAGCCGGGAGAAATTACGCAAGGAAGTCGCGAAGAATGGTGCGCACAACCTCATTTTCTACACACAAAAGCGCCTCCGACCTCAGCCATCAGATCATTTCTCAGAAGCATCCGACGGTCGCTCCTTGCTGAGCATCAAAATCTGATGTCTCTGCCAAGCACCACAGCGCTGAAATTCCAAGCCTTCAGATTAGATGGTAGCTGAATCCAACGGTTGCTCCCTTGCTGTTCATCAAAGTTTGATATCCCCGCCTTACACTACAACACCTAACCCCATCTAGAGCCGTTAACTTCGTTGTATCCCTTCATCCGACGGTCGCTCCTCGCTTGCCTCCGCATCACCGTCCGATCCACCTACCATCGTCACATCCTACGGACCAGATCGCGAAACATCATCCCATCCTGAAACCGCTCAACACTACAGTACCAAACACCCTACACCTCTACCAAACGCCCCCCTCTTCCCAAATCAGTCGACCACCCTCCCCTTCTCCCAAAATCAGTTGCAGAACCACCATCTCCTGCAACCCTCTGCAACTCCACCAGACCTCGAGCTCCACCACAACCACAAACACCCGACAACACCACCATCTCCATCAACCGACAACAAAACCCATCATCCTATTTCACCCATTTCATTAACCCTACCCACTGTTAGGGTTCTGACATGAGAGAACTAGGTTGATGGGAACTGAATTCGTAGCAGAGGAGCAGAAGAGAGCATGGGTCATCGACAAGAAGGACAAGGAACAACAAACAAGGAAATTTGGTGAGTAATTTTGAAAATTGAAAAAACCCTAATTTCAATTTAGGGTTTCTTAAATTTGGGGATTTTTTGTAAACTATAAAAGGGAAGTGTTAGGGATGTAAAAACTGTTCTTGGACTAGCCAAGTTTCCCCCTAATTGGGTTAGGTTTGATTTTAATTTCACTTTCAATTTTAACCATTTGCATATTTTTCTCCTTGTTCACTGTTAGTGTTAATGCCTGGATTAGCCAGTGTATCCAGAACCAAGTTCTGTTAATGATAATTTTTCTGCTGTTCATGTTGTGTTCCTGTTGTGTTTATGTCAGTGCAATACCTTGTTGTGTTATGTGTATGATGTTTGTTCCTGTGATGTTGTGCATCTATCTATTCTATCATGTTCCTGCCTATCATGCTCTAAGTCAATTGCTAAGATTAGATGAAATCATATAAACCATAAGGAAGTTTCCTAATCAACACATGTCAAACATCCTGCTTTCACAGTGCATATCATGTATGCATTGTAGTTAGAATTCCCTTGTGTTATCATGTACAGCTCATGCTTAAAATGCTATTATGAACCCTCTGACTAGTTGTGCTCTAAACAGACAATTAGTACTTAGGTAATTACCTTAGCTGTGATTAGAATGTTCCTTAGGCTGGTAGTGGATTCAAAATCTTAGTGATCATCCTCTTGTTCTCACTGTTTTCATATTCACTTCACTTATTTTCTTTCTTCCATTTACTGTTATCTTCATATCTCTGCCCTTGGCCTTAGGCCTTGGTTCAGTCTTGTTGTGTTTTACTTTTGTTCAATGATCTGTTGATGTTTGTCATTCCTTTACTTTGTTCCATTGTTTTTGGCCTTGTATTGCTTTTGTTGCTGTTTTCTTGCCATTTCTGGTACATCCTGCTGTTGCTGCTGCACTGCTGTGCATCTCTTCTTCTGCTGCCCTGCAGCACTGCTGCTGCTTCTCCTGTGCAGAGCTGCTGTTGTTTCCACTTTGCTGTGCAGCTCTTGCTTCTCCTGAGCTGCTCTTCTGTTGTGCAGTTGCTACTACTGCTACCACTTCCATTGCAGCTGTTGTTGCTGTTGCCCCCCTTGCAGTTGCCCTTCTGTTGCTGCTGCAGCTGCCTCCCTGCAGCTCCACTGCTGCCTCCTCCCTAAAGGCTTAGCCACAGTTCACTAAGGCCCATTCCATAGTTAAGACCAAAGGCCTAGTTCAAATAGCCAAGCCCAATTCAGTCAACCTGTGGGCTTAACCAAAGCCCAGTTGTTTCAAGCCAAAGCCCAAACTCATTAAGCCCAATCCATTCAAAGGGCATTCAAACCCAATAGTACATTAAGCCCAACACTTCCAAAGGGCTTCTAAGCCCAAAGCAAAACTAGGAACCCAATTTAGCTAAAACACTTCCGAAACACACCCGATCTCTGTGGATCGACCCGTACTTGCACGAGCTACAACTGACGACCGTGCACTTGCGGTATTACTGTAGGCCCGCGTTTCATCGCATCATTTTATACACTCTGGCCTGCCAAGTTTTTGGCGCCGCTGCCGGGGATTGGTGCTGTGTTTTATCTGTGTTTTTCTTAGCTATTTTGTATTTCATTTCATAGCATTTGCATCTGCATCTGCTTCATTTCATTTGCTTGGACCTGCTGATTCTGAACCTGTTTTTCCTCTGCTGGGACGCCACCAAGGAAAAGAACCAAAACCCAACTGGGTTTTTGCAACAATATCAGAGCAGCTGGGCTGTGCTAAAAAGGTAAGCCTAAACCCATTCATTGAGAGAACCCAACCTGTGGGCTTCCAATTTTTTTAATTGTGGGCTTGTAATAATTAACCCAATTTTTTGGGCTTTTTATTTTTCTATTTTGGGTTTGTAATAATTTATTTTGGGCTTGTTTTTAATTTGTGGGCTTGTATTTATTTTGTGTGGGCTTGTTTAAATTTTTCCATTGGACTTGTATTTTGGACTCTGGGTTTAAACCCAGCTGATAACCGATTGTGGGCCGCAGCCTTCCTTCCATTTCATTAGAGGCTTGCACAGTGGGCTTGCTCCCATTCAAAAACCAAATTTTATTTTTTTAATTTTATTTTTCTTTAAAAAAAAAAAAAAAAAAAAAAAAAAAAAAAAAATTTCTACTTTGCTCCCAATTTTAAAACCAAATTTTTACTTGCTCCCATCTTAAACCAAATTTTTTTTTTACTCCCATTTTAAACCAAATTTTCAAATGTCTCCCACCAAAACCAAATTTTTCCCAAAAATCCAAACCCTTTAAAAACCAAATTCTGAGCTTTGTAACATAGTTACTTAGCTTTTGAGCCAATCATGTCTGGATATTGGTCTGCTCCTGGATGGAAATAAAACTCTTAGAGAACTTGCTTATGGGCACTGCCACGTTATGAACCTTCCACGGACCATGATGTCAATAGTCATAGGAATTATTATGGACATTTTCAAAGTCCCGAGCCGCAATACATGAACCCTAATGACTATTCATACATGCATCATTCGCCACAACGTGAAAATGAACATTTTGCTAGTGCCTCACTCACACAATCATCACTTATGGATCAAATAGAAGCTCGAATCACAGCTTTAGAAATGCAATCACATGAGGAATCTGTCACATCTAATTTTCTTAGGCAACCTGAAATCTATGCATGTCCCGCATGTGGTAGTTTAGACCACCCTGTTGAGAATTGTCATATTTTGCATAATTTTAGGCAATCTAGAGAAAATCCAAGGTATGAAATGCCCATAAATTGTGAGAATGGTAGTCATTGGGACCATAATCAATCCTTTGAGGGTTGCGATCAATCTTTTGTAAACCCTAATGACCATGCACACATGTACCATCACCACAATTTGAACATGAAGAATTTTGTACTCCCATGAATTTAGACTCCACCACAGAAGCTTTCAGACTTAGTGAGCAAAACTTCGATAGATCTACATCACGAATTCAGGCATATTTAGATCAGATTTTGCTTCACCTACAAAAGGAGGAAATTCATGAGGAAATGTATGTTGTCCCTAATGAAGTGTCTAGTCCCATTCATGTAAATATGTTGAATATGAACCTAATTTAGAGGAACATGAATCGACTAACGACACCACCACTTTTAATGAGGACCAATATGCATGCTACCATGATGATGATTATGATGATGATGTTAGAAGAACATGAAAATATTGTGGAACCTGTTGGTTCAATAACATATGGCTTCTCGCCCTCGACCTTCATGAATGTTGTTTTTTCTAATACTCATTGTAATTCATATGATTTTGATATTGACATGGGATTCGTACAATTATTCTGTGAAGATGAGCATGACATAGGAATAGTTGAATCTTCTGTAGACACTAATATGCATGAAAATATATTTGATGTGTCTGATTCTCTACCTAGGTCACATTGTGATATTTCTCCTGATTTGCCGATGCATGAGAATAAATTTGTTGATGATGTTGATGATTCTAAGTGTGAACTTGCCAATGTGATGATGATTGTGAGCATGATGTGACATGTGTAGATGAGTTAGAAGATTTTGATTTGATTGATAATGATATGCCTATTCTTCTACCTAAGTCACAATCTGATGGCCTTCCACCCAACCTAGATTTGGTTTGTACCAATATTGTAAAACCAATTTTCTGAAATGCCCAACCTAGGTTTGGAACTGTGTGCTTCCCAAGTCCTCTTGGACTATTTTGCTTCCAAATATAATACATTTGAGGAACCACAGTTGGAAATAGCATGTTTGCCCGTCCCTAGCACAGTTCATTTTGAGCTAGACCTTGTGCATGATGAACCCCCAAAACTGCGCGATTTTGTTTTCAAAATTATATCTTCTGTAAAATCCAGGTTTGGGGGTAGCTCATTTTGTTTCACAGTTTCACTTGCGTTTCTTTCCTGTTATTATTGTGTGAAGCTGTTGAAATGTCTACACTTCGTCTTTTGGGTTGATCCTCAACTCTTTAGATTGTTAGTGTATGGTGAATTTTTTGTATATAATCCAGTAGATAAAATTTTAAAAACCCTTTTGTTCCTTTTGTATATATTTTGCTAATCCAATATGATCTCGGCTGAAATATGTTGGATTTTTGCCTTGAATAACGGAGTTTTAATTCTGCTTTCGCCGAAATCGGGTATTCTCTCTCCTTTTTCTACTCAGCATGTCCCTTTCCATATGTTGCATTTTAATTCTTTCCATATTTTGAAACATTGAGGACAATGTTTAGTTTAGGTTTGGGGGTATAGAGTAGATACCATGATAATATGCTATAATTGAAAACGAACTCCTTCTTCTTTTTGAAAAAATTGAAAAATTCCAAAAAAATTAAAAAATCAAAATTCAAAAAAATTAAAAAATGAAAAATCATAAAAAATGGAGCTCATTTACCTTGAAATGTTGACTCTTGTGCAAATATGTATTTTATTAGGAGTCTTAGTCTAGATATTTAGGCACCCTGATTCTAGCACAATTCACATAGTGATAAGAAATTTGCACGCGCACGATCTACCAATACATGTATGGCCTCGATCTTCAAGGTGTTGGATAGGAAGTTACGATTGCCAATCACTTTAGAATACTGAACGAAACTTGACTAGCTTGTTCTTTGGTTGGTTGGGATAGAAGGTGGAGGTTACATTAAGAAAGACAACCATCGAATTTAACTGGGTGCATCAAAAAGGGCTACCTCTTGCAAAGTGTCATGTAATTTTTTGTTTCTTCTTGTTATGTATCAAAAGTGTTTCCTTGATCAAAAAAAAAAAAAAAAAAAAAAAAAAAAAAAAAAAAAAAAAAAAAAAAAAAAAAAAAAAAAAAAAAAAAAAAAAAAAAAAAAAAAACGATGTATATATTCAGAAAAAAAAAAAAAAAAAAAAAAAAAAAAAAAAAAAAAAAAAAAAATCAAGTATTTATCAATTCCATCATCTCTTGTTCCAAAAATAAAAGAGATTTGTCAATGTAAATAAGAGTCATGTAAATAGTCATCTTTGTTGTTTCTTTTGTAATAAGCAAGGAGGGTGTATGCCATTGATGTACAACGCGAGTAATTGTGAAATACCTCCAACTCATTCACAATTCTCGTAAAGTCCGGACAGCTAGCTAGATTTCGACCTCAGTTCTTAGCCTGAGAAACTATCTCTTGGTGATTAGTAGTCATAACTTCAGATCTTTCTTTACACATGTGTAGATACACTTTACACTCTTATCACATGTCCTTATTTGTTATCAGTGCTAGGATTGTGCCTTGATAGCTAGATTGACATCTCCATTTTGCTGTGAGCTTAACTGTTTTGCACATGTCACATTTGATGGAATCTGAGCTTATATTTGTCCTTAGGTTTTGTAGGCACACCTCTGGTAAACCTTCACGAGACTTCAACTCGTCCACTAGGGACACTTAGTGGTTTAAAAGGCTTAGTGCATACGCTAAATGCATTCGAGAGACCAGCGACAGTGGTATAGTTAGGATTTCCTTAGTTTTGTTTTACTTGAGGACAAGTAAAATTCAGGTTTGGGGGTATTTGATGAGTGCTAAAAAGTGCATATTTATATATATTATTCTTGGCATTTAACTCATCTTTTGTGCGTTAATTCTACATTTTATCCCATATTCTGTATTTTCATTGTTTTCAAGAATAAATATTTTTATTAATTAATTTTGCATTTTTAGGTAATAAATAAAGTTCGGATGAGTCGCGGAGCGAAAAGAGCAGAAAAGTAGTGAAAAGCCGGGAGAAATTACGCAAGGAAGCCGCGAAGAATGGTGCGCACAACCTCATTTTCTACACACAAAAGCGCCTCCGACCTCAGCCATCAGATCATTTCTCAGAAGCATCCGACGGTCGCTCCTTGCTGAGCATCAAAATCTGATGTCTCTGCCAAGCACCACAGCGCTGAAATTCCAAGCCTTCAGATTAGATGGTAGCTGAATCCAACGGTTGCTCCCTTGCTGTTCATCAAAGTTTGATCCCCGCCTTACACTACAACACCTAACCCCATCTAGAGCCGTTAACTTCGTTGTATCCCTTCATCCGACGGTCGCTCCTCGCTTGCCTCCGCATCACCGTCCGATCCACCTACCATCGTCACATCCTACGGACCAGATCGCGAAACATCATCCCTCGCTGAAACCGCTAACACTACAGTACCAAACACCCTACACCTCTACCAAACGCCCCCTCTTCCCAAATCAGTCGACCACCCTCCCCTTCTCCCAAAATCAGTTGCAGAACCACCATCTCCTGCAACCCTCTGCAACTCCACCAGACCTCGAGCTCCACCACAACCACAAACACCCGACAACACCACCATCTCCATCAACCGACAACAAAACCCATCATCCTATTTCACCCATTTCATTAACCCTACCCACTGTTAGGGTTCTGACATGAGAGAACTAGGTTGATGGGAACTGAATTCGTAGCAGAGGAGCAGAAGAGAGCATGGGTCATCGACAAGAAGGACAAGGAACAACAAACAAGGAAATTTGGTGAGTAATTTTGAAAATTGAAAAAACCCTAATTTCAATTTAGGGTTTCTTAAATTTGGGGATTTTTTGTAAACTATAAAAGGGAAGTGTTAGGGATGTAAAAACTGTTCTTGGACTAGCCAAGTTTCCCCCTAATTGGGTTAGGTTTGATTTTAATTTCACTTTCAATTTTAACCATTTGCATATTTTTCTCCTTGTTCACTGTTAGTGTTAATGCCTGGATTAGCCAGTGTATCCAGAACCAAGTTCTGTTAATGATAATTTTTCTGCTGTTCATGTTGTGTTCCTGTTGTGTTTATGTCAGTGCAATACCTTGTTGTGTTATGTGTATGATGTTTGTTCCTGTGATGTTGTGCATCTATCTATTCTATCATGTTCCTGCCTATCATGCTCTAAGTCAATTGCTAAGATTAGATGAAATCATATAAACCATAAGGAAGTTTCCTAATCAACACATGTCAAACATCCTGCTTTCACAGTGCATATCATGTATGCATTGTAGTTAGAATTCCCTTGTGTTATCATGTACAGCTCATGCTTAAAATGCTATTATGAACCCTCTGACTAGTTGTGCTCTAAACAGACAATTAGTACTTAGGTAATTACCTTAGCTGTGATTAGAATGTTCCTTAGGCTGGTAGTGGATTCAAAATCTTAGTGATCATCCTCTTGTTCTCACTGTTTTCATATTCACTTCACTTATTTTCTTTCTTCCATTTACTGTTATCTTCATATCTCTGCCCTTGGCCTTAGGCCTTGGTTCAGTCTTGTTGTGTTTTACTTTTGTTCAATGATCTGTTGATGTTTGTCATTCCTTTACTTTGTTCCATTGTTTTTGGCCTTGTATTGCTTTTGTTGCTGTTTTCTTGCCATTTCTGGTACATCCTGCTGTTGCTGCTGCACTGCTGTGCATCTCTTCTTCTGCTGCCCTGCAGCACTGCTGCTGCTTCTCCTGTGCAGAGCTGCTGTTGTTTCCACTTTGCTGTGCAGCTCTTGCTTCTCCTGAGCTGCTCTTCTGTTGTGCAGTTGCTACTACTGCTACCACTTCCATTGCAGCTGTTGTTGCTGTTGCCCCCCTTGCAGTTGCCCTTCTGTTGCTGCTGCAGCTGCCTCCCTGCAGCTCCACTGCTGCCTCCTCCCTAAAGGCTTAGCCACAGTTCACTAAGGCCCATTCCATAGTTAAGACCAAAGGCCTAGTTCAAATAGCCAAGCCCAATTCAGTCAACCTGTGGGCTTAACCAAAGCCCAGTTGTTTCAAGCCAAAGCCCAAACTCATTAAGCCCAATCCATTCAAAGGGCATTCAAACCCAATAGTACATTAAGCCCAACACTTCCAAAGGGCTTCTAAGCCCAAAGCAAAACTAGGAACCCAATTTAGCTAAAACACTTCCGAAACACACCCGATCTCTGTGGATCGACCCGTACTTGCACGAGCTACAACTGACGACCGTGCACTTGCGGTATTACTGTAGGCCCGCGTTTTCATCGCATCATTTCTATACACATTTCCGGACCTGCCAGTTATTATGTTTTTGTAAATAGAATTGGCCTATGCAATTGAACTTTGGCATATGCATCTTAGGTTGGCATGTACAGTGGTTTTAGCCAGATTGCATTTAGTATAGCTGACTGAACCCAGTGTTTCTGACTCAGTCTATCTGACTGAGTCAATTATGAATCTGACTCACTTGAATCAGTCTTGTTGACTGAGTTAACTCTGTAACTAGGTTTTGACCCGTTTTGACTCTGAGACTTACCATTGACCCTGGACTTTGACTTGGCGTGGACTGTTAGTTGATTCTTGACCCTCACTTCGACCATTAGTGACCGTTAGTTAACCCAGAAGGACCAGGGCTTAGTTTAAGAAGATGGTTTGTTGGGCTTGGGCTTATAGTTAATTTCTTATTCTGATGTATTAGACCCTTATGGTCTGATATAACCTTTGATTCCTTCTACAAAGTTAGAGATGTTCATAAGACTTAGTTATTGGACTTTAGAAAAAACCTAACTGAATTAGTAAAACTTAAGTATGATAAAGATAGATAATAAAAAGGTGTAAAGTCATAAATGAGCTTAGAACCATTAGATAGACTTGTATGAGCCTTGTATGATCCTTTTGGATAAATTATTAGAGTGCTTGTGTGATTAACAGTTAGTCTATTTAACCAGGATCGATTCAAAGGATGAATCATTGGATCATGGATCTCGAGGTAGGCGTGGCTTGTCATCAAAAGAGGTGGGAATACTTTTAACTCTTTGGAAACCATTGTTGTTTGTTATACAAAAGTTTATGTTTAACAAACTCATGCGTTGCCTGTTCGTGCGTTTCATGCATTGTTTAATTTGTGTTATGATTGTTCCGTTGATTCTTTGAATCTTTCCATGAATTGGAAAGGGATTGTAATGTTTGTCGTCATTATGAATTGTTATGGGAAATGAGGATTTCCACGTGTGGTATATAGGATATGCTCCTTCATTTATATCTACATGAATTCAACTTTTATGCTTATTAGGTGTGGAACAACCCGACATCAATATAGCTATGTAGGTGTTGAAAAACCCGGCATCAATAATATAAAATTGTTTGAAGAAGGAGTTTGTCTATATACATTGTTTGTGCATTTTCAGTGACTTAGTCACTGTGATGTTTGGGAAAATATGAATTATTTTCCAAATCTTGCTCATTATTTCTTTAAAATTAAATGTTATTCCTGCTGGGCACCCCTTTTAGGGATGATGTGCTCACCCATTTCCCACTTTCAGTTTCAGAGACAGATCAAAGTTGCGCAGCGAAAGCTTCGTCAGTTGGTTAACTTCTGTTATGTTTATTATGTCCTATATTCTGTTTGTAAACCAAATGATTATTGTATATGTATCATTGAGAGAAGTTCTTGTATATAGCTGTTTCTGAGGGGGGCTAGTTTTGGGTTAAGTTTTTATAGCAGATTTGTTAATTGAATGCTTAAGTATTTGTTTTAGATTCATGGTGCCTCTTTATTTAGTTAATCTCTTGGATTAGTCAGCTGCTAGGCTTGGGGGCGCTACAGTGTTGGTATCAGAGCTCACTATTAGATCTTATATGGGAAAAGATAGAATTAACCAGTGCTAGTTAGTGAAACATATTAGTTTAGAACTGGGGTGGGTTGTGAGATAAATCTTAATCACTAAAAGCTATGAATAATTAAAAGAATTATTTGATTGGTTGATTAGTTGTTTGGTTGTTGTTTATGTAATGAAGTAAATTTTTTAAGTCAAATCAATTACAATAGAATTTAGAAATTAGTTAGTCATAATAAGTTAGCACTTAAATAATCCATCACTGGGGAATAGTGAAGGTTGTGTTTTCTTTGTTCGTAGGAAGGCATTGTCGGGACTGGCCAACCTTGACAGGGAAACTGCATTCAGAGATGACCGATCATAGAAGCTTAATTTTATTCTTTAGGAAACCGATAGATATAAATTCACTTAGAAATAAATTCGTAGGAATCTCCTTTGTAATTAGAGACAAGTATTTTATAAGATAGAAATTAGTGTAAGAAACTTAGACTTCCGTATTTGATAGAACTTAACTCAGTGTAATTGAACTTAGAGCTACAAATTTTTGATTTTAGTTGTAGAAAGCCATGTAGGTTTGTGGTTTATTTTATATTATTTGTGCTTAGACAAGAGATGGGATTATTCTATAAGGTGTGGAGTTTTTGAAAACCAGAAGAATGGTTTGATTTTCGAGGACGAAAATTATATAAGGTGGGGAAAATGTAAGGACCCTCAAGCTCGTCAACTATTAGACCAGTCAAATGAAGAATTAGCCGATAATAACTCGATTAGTTTGACACGAACGTTAATTAATAGAAATTAATCTAACGACGATCTAGATACGAATTTAGTACCACTCGATATATCTTGAAAAGATAGGCGAAATGGACTACTTGAACGGGTCATTCAGATTTCGTACGAAGAAGATATCATCAGTTTATCTTGAAGGGAAAAATAGTTATTTTGTAGTATTACCGACTTGGCAGCCCTTATCCAAGTTTGGGCGCCTCAGTATCTTGGGTCGGCCTTATCTTCTCCAAATCGAGGAAGAGAAACTCATTCTTATATTTTATTCTTCTTTCTTATTCTCTGTTTCTTCTCTTCTTTTCTCTGGCGATTTCAGATCGAAGCTTTGTGTTGTTTTTAACGAGACGAATCACTGAAGTTTCATAACATGATGATCCGAGGGAGGTGGTAATGGTACTGAGGTTGATTTAGCACCGGGAGAAGAAGAAATTGATGTTACTGTAAGTATGAGTTAGGGTTTCTGTAATTGAATTCGAGAGTTCAATTGAGAACGAATAAGATGAGTTAGAAGTTGGTTTTGTTCTTAATTGATGTTTGATTGAAGCTGTAGAGTGAATTGAAGATTGAATATGATAATAGGGTTTCCTGAGTTGGATTGGAATTCGATTTGGTGATGAACAAGAAGAATTAAGGACTGGGGTTGATGAATTGAGGAAAGGGTTGGAGTTAATTAGATATTATGGAGCTGTTCTGAGGAAGAATTGAGGAATACGGGATTTCAATTGAGGTAATATTTTCTTAGTTATTCAGTTCATTGTTGTGTATGGGATTCTTACTGAATTGAGCTTTAAGAACTGGTGTTGGTACTGATGTTGATCGCATGGAGTTATAGTGAACTGAATAATGGAATGGTGTCACAGGGTATGTATGAGATGATAGTGTTAATGGAATTGCAGGTCATGAGTTTTGGATTCTTTGTATGCTAATTGAACAGTTTTAGAATGGATGTGTATTTATAGATGTTGCTGATAAACAAACTTGAGAAGTATGAGATGATCCTAGTATTAGAACTGTATTGGTGAAGTTGGTGGTTTGAGATGGAAGAGTAAAGGAATGTTAGGTTTGGTTGTAGATGGAGCATACTTGATGTTGGGGGATTTGAACTACAGTTGGTGGTGATGTAGTCGTGGTTAAGTTATACTGGAGGTATATGGAAGGGATTTGGATGAATGTTTTACAACAAAGATTGAATATAACTGATGTTGTGTGTAGTAATGGGTTTATTTGTGTTGAGTTGGAATTTCAGTTAGGAGTGAAGTGTAATCAAAGGGGAGTTGCAGATGAGAGTTGAGTATTGTTTGGGTTGAGGCATTTTGGGATATTGCAGTTATTGCACCTGTAGATATATAGGATGAAGTTATTTGTAATGTTGATGGGGCAATGGCCTTTGAGAAAACCTGCAATTGCAGACCAAGGTATGTTGAGTTTAAGTGTTGTAATTAAGTTATATGTTATTATGTTTTTGTAAATAGAATTGGCTTATGCAATTGAACTTTGGCATATGCATCTTAGGTTGGAATATACAGTGGATTTAGCCAGATTACATTTAATATAGATGACTGAACCTAGTGTTTCTGACTCAGTCTATCTGACTGAGTCAATTGTGAATCTGACTCACTTGAATCAGTCTTGTTGACTGGGTTAACTCTGTAACTAGTTTTTGACCCGTTTTGACTCAGAGACTTGATCATTGACCCTGGACTTTGACTTGGCGTGCATTGTTAGTTAACCCTTGAACGTCACTTCGATCGTTAGTGACCGTTAGTTAACCCAGAAGGACCAGGGATTAGTTTAAGGAGATGGTTTGTTGGGCTTGGGCTTATATTTAGTTTCTTATTTTGATGTATTAGACCCTTATGGTCTGATTTAACCGTTGATTCCTTCTATAAAGTTGGAGATGTTCATAAGACTTAGCTATTGGACTTTAGAATCAACCTGACTGAATTAGTAAACCTTAAATATGATAAAGATAGATAATAAAAAGGTGTAAATTTATAAATGAGGTTAGAACTATTAGATAGATTTGTATGAGCCTTGTATGGTTCTTTTGGATAAATTCTTAGAGTGCTTGTGTGATTAACAGTTAGTCTATTTAACAACGGTCGATTCAAAGGATGAACCATTGGATCGTGGATCTCGAGGTAGGCGTGGCTTGTCATCAAAAGAGGTGGGAATACTTTTAACTCTTTTGAAACCATTGTTTATTTTACAAAAGATTATGTTTAACAAACTCATGCATTGTCTGTTCGTGCATTTCATGCATTGTTTAATTTGTGTTATGATTGTTCTGTTGATTCTTTAAATCTTTCCATGAATTGGAAAGGGCTTGTAATGTTTGTCGTCATTATGAATTGTTATGGGAAATGAGAATTTCCACGTGTGGTATATAGGATACGCTCCTTCATTTATTGAGACGCTCAATATACCTTTTATGGCACCTCGCCAATACTAGACTCGCTGAGTACTTTCCTGTGCTATGTTCCTCAGCAAAACCCTTAATTCGGTATGGCATGACGGATTTATGTTCACTCGCAGCTGAGTAGCATGAAACCTCCAAGTACCAAAATTAAGGCCATTGCACGAAAGGTTCAGACAGAAAGCATACTGCATTCTGTAGGTAAAGTTTTTTGTGACAACATATGAAAATCCATCTAATCATTGTGATAACTTGCAAAGAACTCATAAACCCAACTAAATTGCAAATTAGGGTTTTGCGCCTCGCGCCATATATTAGACCCTGTTGGTCGAAACCACGCCTAGCCAAGCTAGGCAACCAAATTCGCCACAGCGCGTTGGAAGTGTGGCGTGCCCTAGATTGACCGTCCCCACTTCCCATCGACCAATCAGGTCTCCCTAAATGCGCCAAGCGCATTCCAAACAAGGCCGTCCGCATGTTGCTTGCCAGCCCCCTTTCTATCGACCAATCAAGTATCTTTAAATCCGCCACAGTGCGCTGGAAGTGTGGCCGTACCCTAGCTTGCCGGACCCAATTCCCATCGACCAATCAGGTCTCCCTAAATAAGCCACACACATTCCAAACAAGTCCGGCCCCATATTGAATGCCATCCCCCTTCCATCGACACATCAAGTTTCTCTAAACCTGTCACGGTCTCAAAAGAGGTCGCTAATACTAAGCTAGCTTCCAAAAACGTACTAGTTTCAAAAACGCGCCACACGCACTAATTAGGATTCCAACACACCCAAAACCTAATCCAGGCAAGACGCAACCAAATCCGTCCACGATGCTAACTTTGACCACGCCGCAACTGGCATACTGCTATACCGCGGCTACTGGGCATACCACCAGCACGTCCCTATGCCACGACTACTGGCACGCCACCATGCCACAGCTGCTAGTACGTCGTTATGCCACGGCTACTAGCACGTGACACGCCACCATGCCACATCTGCTAGCACGTCGCTAAGTCACTCCTACTGGCACGCCACCATAACACAGCTGCTAGCACGTCGCTATGCCACGACTACTGGAACGTCACCATGCCACAACTACTAGCACGTCGCTATGTCACGGATACTGGAACGCAACCAATCCACAGCTACTAGCACGTCGCTATGCCACGGCTACTGGCATGCCACCATGCCACGGCTGCTAGCACGTCGCTATGCCACGACTACTGGCACGCCACCATGCCACAGCTGCTAGCACGTCGCTATGCCACGGCTACTGGCACGCCACCATGCCACATCTGCTAGTACGTCGCTATGCCACGGCTACTGGCACGCCACCATGACACAACTGCCACCATGCCACAGCTGCTAGCACGTAGCTATGCCACGGCTACTTGCACGCCACCATGCCACAGATGCTAACACGTCTCTATGCCACGGCTACTGGCACGCCACCATGCCACGGCTGCTAGCACGTCGCTATGCCACGGCTACTGGAACTCCACCATGCCACAGCTGCTAGCACGTAGCTATGCCACGGCTACTGACACGCCAGCATACCACAGCTGCTAGCACATCGCTATGCCATGGCTACTAGCACGCTACCATGCCACAGCTGCTAGCACGTCGCTATGTCACGGCTACTGGCATGCCACCATGCCACACGTAGCAACCTGCTATACGTTTTCCAAGAAAACACTCGAGACATCAAACATGTCACAAACTGGGGGATACTCATCATGGTATTGGTCTGGCGGTTTACAACGCGCGGCGTGCAATACGCCCGTTACAAGAAAGTGTCATAAGAGTGAGGCGGTTAGTAAATAAAAGAAGTAATGGTGAAACCTTTTCTTCATTATGGAAACATCAATTCCAGGCGTTACCCGTTACCACTTTCTTCCATTACTCAACCGTTTCCACTTCATACGAGGCGAGGGTACGTTTCATTTCGACTTTTATAGATAGGTTTCACCTATTTCAACCAAAGGACAAGTTTTGGTCAGGAGAACAATACACATCCAGAAATCACCTAGTAGCTTTCCATTTAGCTCGCAAGTTCAACTCTCGGATACAAGTCGTAAAACACCCATACTTTTAGAATCAACTATTCTGGCCTCAACACTTTCTTCGCTTCCCTTCCTAAGACCAACCCTTCTCCTTCACTTTGTGATCGAAACAAACCTGGAATGGCCATTTCTTGGTTTAGGCCAGGGTTGTACAGATTGATCTCTCGAATCAAAAGTATTCCCGTGCAGTACATTGTTTTGGGTTTATATTTTTTTCTCACACGAAATTACTGAAATCAGCAGAAACAATTTCACCCACAAACAATTGGCGACCACAGTGGGAGATTAATCTCTCGGTTACAATATCAATTTCCAATTCTAAGTTTCATTCTTCAACCCAGACATCAAGATGGTAGAAGCAAATGACCGCACGGGGTTCAATGGCTCAGTTGTTAGTTATCACACGATGAGGAATGACTGGGTACTTATCACGGACACTACAATGTCGCTCATGAAGCACAAATATACGCCCGGAAGATCCATTTTGTTGGGATACCCTAAAAGTGAGTAAGTCTTATTAGACAGAGTACACAACCTACTACTTCAGGTTTTCACATTGGAAACCGACAGCCATGTTATCCCCAAAAAAAAATCTCGTTCCATACTTTCTACCGTCATACAACATTCACGGTTCCAAGACTCTCCTGGAATATTAATGATACTAACAGTCATAATCAAAATGGCATTATTCCAAAAATTCATTCCAAAGAATAAGGCAAAACCCTCATAGGTAACAATCATCTACCAATCCAAAAACCAGAAAACCAAACCATAAATTTGGCGTTTCGTTTGCCTTTCAAAAAAAAAAAAACTAAGCAAAAGAGGTCCAGAAGACAAAAGATGTTCAAAGAAAATCATTCAGCAATGGCTTGCTCATCTTAGAGAAAACCTCCTTCGTACTTTGGAGAGCCTCCTGTTTCAGCTTCAACTTTTTGGGCAACCTTCCGATTTCTTCTTCCTGTTGATTGATCACATCCGCGGAGGAGCCTTTGGTCGCCTCAATTTGCAACTTTTGGATCTCGGTGAAACCCTCAATGAACCAAGGAGCGTTGAACTCAAAATTTATGCACATGTCCCGGTGGAACTCCCAACTCGAGATTACATCCTTGGAAATGGTCCGGATTAGCAACAAACCCTGAGAACACTGGCACTGAAATTATTCACGGTGTTAACGTTCCTTCCAGTAGGGTTAATACGCCACCTGCCAACACCAGCGGCGCGGAAAACGCTCCTTCAGGTGTTACGCCCCCGATCATCAGAGCCAGAGTCGTTGCCGCCGCTCCCAACGTTTCTCCAAGTGTGACAGCTCCAACCGTCACCAGAACCGCTGCTACTCCACAATCAGGACGGGAGACTAGAGAAGCCAGCAGAAGCTGATCTCCTCTTACCACTGTTGATTTGATGGAAAGACAAAAGGTTCTCGTAAGGCTCAGACAGTCATGGCTACAACTCAGAAAGAGATACCTATTTTCCTCAAGATACTAGCAGAGCGGTTACCACAAGAGTCACGTCGACCCCATATGGAACCGACATCTGGCGGTTACTTTTAACATCTGGCGCAAACACTTCAGCATGACGCGCCTTTATATATGAAGAGGCTCGCGTTGCTCCTAAACGCCCAGTAGAAAAATCAGCAATCCAATTTTATCACACGTAGAGATTAGGAAGGACTTCTCCAAAATTGAGGCAAAGAAAATCAGCAACCCTCCTGGGTTCACAAAGACCGTCTTCCCATCAGTAGCTGCATAATTTCTTGGGACTCCATCCAAATCGTGCAGTCCATGATAAACCATTTTTGTGAGATTCTATATTTCTACAAGGCACATCATCAAGACATACTCGCAGCCCTCAACCGCATTACATCAGGAAAGCAGTTGTTTCCAGCCAGGAAAGCCATTCCCGGACCCCAAACTCTCCTAAGAAGCCCGATTGATAGATGAAGATGGAGACTCCTAACCACTGTTCACTTGAAAGATGTCGAGTTTGACAGCACGCTGATTGACGCGGCTTTCGACTTCAACATTGTAGCCGTCAAGGCTCTGAGAGGTGCAATGGAGAATCGAACAGAAGAAGCGCATTCTTTACCATAAGGAGAAAAGCGCTAATTGCCGACCAACACCATTTGTGACGTCTTTCCATGCCATATTGTATCAATTCGTTTTTTCGGAGTCAAGGGTTAATGGCACCCTCACTGGAGTTTTCTACAGGAGCCGCTTCAACATTCTCTAGAGATGCCGCCTCCACTTCCAGAGCCAGAAGCCGCTTCGCTTCAATGTTTCGCTCTGGAAACCATTTCAACATTCTCTCGGGAAGCCGCTCCGCTTCCAGAGCCAGAAGTCGCTCCGCTTCAGCATCCTCTCCGTAAACTGCTCCAAGATTCGAAGCCGAAGCTTCGGCGTTTTGCTCCATAAGATTCAACGTACTCTCTAAGAGCCGAAGCCACTTCAACGCCACACTCCTTCCTTCCAAAGTTCGTGCATGTAGCCACCAAACTCCTCCCTGTTAAGGATCGTGATCACAACCAATCAAGGATCGCAGTTGTGGCCGCTTTTTGATCCATCTCGCCAAACCTCGTGCTCATGGACAGTTTACTCGCTTACGCATACAGCTGATCCCTTTGCTTCCATGGACGCCCATACAATTCCATCCGACCTATTTTGGTCCCACGTGGTGTAGTCTCTTCTGATCACATCTTCTTCCAAGAACTGTTACTGCTTGTTTTTCGATACCAGCCAGAACTTCACCATAGCAACAATCGCTATAAGGGTAATCCGTACTTCTCCATGTTTTAGTTTCACATGGAAGAAGTTATAGAGTCACCACTACGGACGCGAGATGGTGATATCCTTGTCATGGTCAACTCACCGACCATACCAGATATAAGCATGTAAACCACACCTGGGGACTGAAGCCTCCTTCGTATTTAGAAGCTTAAACGCAGTCACCACCTTACCAGCGAATGAAGCAGAATCACATCTTCCACGAGAAAATAGGCTCAAGATAATTACACATGGGGACTACCAGAACGGGATGCCTTTACTAGTCTCAACCAGGTTATTTCCGATTTCAACATCATCACTATCGGAGTTTTACAATCCGTAAGAATTTCTCAACATGAAGCCGGACACGTGCATAAACGTCCCCAAAAGAACGCCACAGAGATACATTCACATATATCCGGCCACACCATCGGATCTAACAGAAGTATAACTGGGCGCTGCTCACTGCATCCTATTCCATACAATAGTCCAAGGTTTAGAAGATGGTTCAAAGGATGTCGTTTAGAACGAAGTCCTTGAGGACTTGATAGCAACACATCGGAAACGGAACATCTCTCAACTCATCTACTTCACCCAATGGTTGTGTAAGATTTCGACCATACAAGGATCCACAATATATCATCATCGCAATTAAAAGTCTAGGTACCAAATAACCTAAAGTCAAGGATGAACCAACTACGCAACCACAATCTCAAAGATTAGCCCTGAAATTATTTCTTCCATCCATCCCAAGCGTGCAATGGAGTTTGGTAAATTTTGAAATCCACTGTCAGATACTCATCCTTTTGGAGTCAGAACCTTATTACACATTCTGGAGAAGATCGATGGAACTGTTGGGCGGTTACTTGCGAGAGCACTTACCTTAAGTTCTCCTGGCTCGCCTTGATGCTGATTTGGAGATTTCTTTGTTACCATTAATGCTCGCTCTACCACCGCTAACAAATAAGAAGAGGAGCCAGATATTGCAGATGAAAGCACGGAGTTGGACGAACAACAAAAACAGAAGACGGTCGATACCCCTTTTCATATAAACGCGGTTTTTGGAGTTTGAACAGAATAAGGATTCCTTACTTCCATGAACGGGAATAGATGACTGGGCGCACCACACTCATGCTCCATAGCCGAACAAGTATTGTGCCAATATCTCCGCTTCATGACCGAACCAACAACGCGACAGCACGAGGAACACCAGTTGCACAACATGCAACTCTCCATGACTCCACCACTCTGTGGTTAAGTTAGTGCCAACTCTCCAGCATTCCATGATCCACCCTGCAAGCCTTTCAAGTGCATTTACACTGTCCCACAGACTGAATCCATTAGCGTTATCATCACCGCTTGGTAGAAAAGTTCCATCGCCAAAAGTCCGCGGCCAAGACAATACAAGACGCGCATGCCAGACGCGCTTACAAGACGTGCATGCCAGACGCGCTTACAAGACGCGCATGCCAGATGCGCTTACCATACCCGCTTACAAGACGCACTTACCAGGCGCGCTTACCATACGCGCATGCCAGACGCGCTTACAAGGCGCGTTTAGCAGACGCGCATGCCAGACGTGCTTACCAAACCGCACAATGCCCGCGGATCCCGTTCCAAGCCGCGTCAATCGAATCCACGTCCAATCCGCGCCAAGCCAAGTCGCTCCCAATCCAAGCCAAGTCGCGTCCAAGCCGCGCCAATCCAAGCCTTACCAAGCCGACCGATGCCAGCGGATCCATTTCAATCCGTGCAATTCCAACGGCTCCCTTTCACGCCAAGTCTATGCTAGCGACTCCCTTCTAAACTGATCCCAACAGTATGCGTCTCAGCCAAAAACCATCTCTACCACCTCGCGTCCTAGCCACCAGCACAACATTTACGCAAAGTCACCCATGCAAGAGTTTTGGATTCTCTTTACCTCCCGAAAAAGGTTAGTCGGATCCTCCTGACCATATTTTCATAACTTTCCATTTTGATTTTGCCCTCGTCTGTCACCATCTCATGCTTACCTCGCAACAAGGACCATGTTCCGATCTAAGCAGGGGACTTAATGTTGATGGTGATTTTTAGTTTAGGGTTAAAATCGTAAAACCTTACATCAGATGTGACGTCACTCTGCAAGGAAACGGTGCTGCGAGTACTAACCTCTCCACCGACACAGTTGTTGAGCCACTCAATATACCTTTTCTGGCGCCTCGCCTCGCCAATACTAGACTCACTGAGTACTTTCCTGTGCTATGTTCCTCAGCAGAACCCTTAAGTTGGTATGGCATGAAGGATTTATGTTTACTCGCAGTTGAGTAGCATGAAACCTCCAAGTACCAAAATTAAGGCCATTGCACGAAAGGCTCAGACAGAAAGCATGCTGCATTCTGTAGGTAAAGATTTTTTTGACAACATACGAAAATCCATATAATCATTGTGATAACTTGCAAAGAACTCATAAACCCAACTAAATTGCAAATTAGGGTTTTGCGCCTCGCGCCATATACTAGACCCCGTTGGTCGAAACCACGCCTAGCCAAGCTAGGCAACCAAATTCGCCACAGCGCGCTGGAAGTGTGGCGCTCACTAGCTTGACCGGACCCACTCCCCATCGACCAATCAGGTCTCCCTAAATGCACCACTCGCATTCCAAACAAGTCCGCCCCCATGTTGCCTGCAGGCCCCCTTTCTATCGACCAATCAGGTCGCTTTAAATCCTCCATAGCGCGCTGGAAGTGTGGCCACACCCTATCTTGCCGGCCCCACTCCCTAAATGTGCCACACACATTCCAAACAAGTCCGACCCCATATTGCATGTCGGCCCCCTTTCCATCGACCAATCAGGTTGCTCCAAACCTGTCAGGGTCTCAAAAGAGGTCGCTAATACTAAGTTAGCTTCCAAAAACGTACTAGCTTCCCAAAATGCACCGCACACACTAATTAGGGTTTCAACACACCCAAAACATAATCCAGGAAAGACGCAACCAAATCCGTACACGATGCTAACTTTGGCCATGCTGCAACTGGCATACTGCTATAACGCGGCTACTGGCATACCACCAGAACGTCTCTATGCCACGGCTAATGGAACGCCAACATGACACAACTGCTATCACGTCGCTATGACACGACTTATGGCACGTGAGACGTCGCTATGCCACAGCTACTGGCACATGCGACGTCGCTATGCCACGGCTGATGGCACGCCACCATGCCACAGCTGCTAGCACGTCGCTATGCCACAGCTACTAGCACGCCACCATGCCGCAGCTGCTAGCGCGTCGCTATGCCACGACTACTGGCACGTCACCATGCCACATCTACTAGCACGTTGTTCTGCCACGGTTACTGGCATGCCACCATGCCACGGGTGCTAGCACGTCGCTATGCCACGGCTACTGGCACGCCACCATGCCACAGCTTCTAGCACGTCGCTATGCCACGGATACTGGCACGCCACCATGCCACAACTTCTAGCACATCGCTATGGCACGACTACTGACACGCCTCCATGCCACAACTGCTAGCACGTCGCTATGCCACGGCTACTGGCACGCCACCGTACCACAGCTTCTAGCACGTTGCTATGCCACGGCTACTGGCACGCCACCGTACCACAGCTTCTAGCACGTTGCTATACCATGGATACTGGCACGCCACCATGCCACAGCTGCTAGCACGTCGCTATGCCACGTCTACTGGCATGCCACGATGCCATACGTAGCAACCTGTTATACGTTTTCCACGAAAACACTCGAGACATCAAACATGTCACAAACTGGGGGATACTCATCATGGTATTAGTCTGGCGGTTTACAGCGTGCGCCGTGCAATACGCAGTCACAAGAAAGTGTCATAAGAGTGAGGCGGTTAGTAAATACAAGAAGTAATGGTGAAACATTTTCTTCATTATGGAAACATCAATTACAGGCCTTACCCGTTACCACTTTCTTTCATAACTCAACTGTTTTCACTTCTTACGAGACCAGTGTACGTTTTATTTCGACTTCTATAAATAGGTTTCACCTATTTCCACCAAAGGACAAGTTTTGGTCAGGAGAACAATACACATCCATAAATCACCTGGTAGCTTTCCATTTAGCTCGCCAGTTCAACTCTCGGATACAAGTCGCAAAACACCCACACTTCTAGAATCAACTATCCTGGCCTCAACACTTTCTTCGCTTACCTTCCTAAGACCAACCCTTCTCCTTCACTTTGTGACCGAAGCAAACCTGGTACGATCATTTCTTGATTTAGGCCAGGGTTGTACAGATTGATCTCTCGAATAAAAAGTACTCACGTGCAGTAAATTGTTTTGGGTTTAGATTCGTTTCTCACCCGCACTCACACGAAATTACCGAAATCAGCAGAAACGGTTTTCACCCACAAACAATTGGCGACCACAGTGGGAGATTAATCTATCGGTTACAATATCAATTTCCAATTCTAAGTTTCATTCTTCAACCCAGACATCAAGATGGTAGAAGCAAACGACCGCGCGGGGTTCAATGACTCAGTTGTCAGTTATCACACGATGAGGAATGACTGGGTACTTATCACGGACACTACGATGTCGCTCATGAAGCACAAACATACGCCCGGAAGATCCATTTTGTTGGGATACCCTAAAAGTGAGTAAGTCTTATTAGACAGAGTACACAATCTACTACTTCAGGTTTTCACATTGAAAACCGACAGCCATGTTATCCCCAAAAAAAATCTCGTCCCATACTTTCTACCGTCATACAACATTCACGGTTCCATGACTCTCCTGGAATATTAATGATACTAACAGTCATAATCAAAATGGAATTATTCCAAAAATTCATTCCAAAGAATAAGGCAAAACCCTCATAGGTAACAATCATCTACCAATCCAAAAACCAGAAAACCAAACCATAAATTAGGCGTTTCGTTTGCCTTAAAAAAAAACCTAAGCAAAAGAGGTCCAGAAGACAGAAGATGTTCAAAGAAAATCATTCAGCAATGGCTTGCTCATCTTAGAGAAAAACTCCTTCGTACTTTGGATAGCCTCCTGTTTCAGCTTCAACTTTTTGGGCAACCTTCCGATTTCCGCTTCCTGTTGATTGATCACATCCGAGGAGGAGCCTTTGGTCGCCTCAATTTGCAAATTTTGGATCTCGGTGAAACCCTCAATGAACCAAGGAGCGTTGAACTCAAAATTTATGCACATGTCCCGGTGGAACTCCCAACTCGAGATTACATCCTTGGAAACGGTCCGGATCAGCAACAAACCCTGAGAACACTGGCACTGAAATTATTCAAGGTGTTAACGTTCCTTCCGGTAGGGTTAATACGCCGCCTGCCAACACTTGCGGCGCGGAAAACGCTCCTTAAGGTGTTACGCCGCCGATCATCAGAGCCAGACCCGTTGCCGCCGCTCCCAACGTTTCTCCAAGTGTGACAGCTCCAACCGTCACCAGAACCGCTGCTACTCCACCATCAGGACGGGAGACTAGAGAAGCCAGCAGAAGCTGGTCTCCTCTTACCACTGTTGATTTGATGGAAAGACAAAAGGTTCTCGTAAGGCTCAGACACACATGGCTACAACTCAGAAAGAGATACCTATTTTCCTCAAGATACTAGCAGAGCGGTTACCACAAGAGTCACGTCGACCCCATATGGAACCGAAAAAGAATACTTTTAACATCTGGCGCAAGCACTTCAGCAGGACGCGCCTTTATATATGAAGAGGCTCGCGTTGCTCCTAAACGCCCAGTAGAAAAATCAGCAATCCAATTTTATCACACGTAGAGATCAGAAATGACTTTTCCAAAATCGAGGCAAAGAAAATCAGCAACCCTCCTGGGTTCACAAAGACCCTCTTCTCATCAGTAGTTGCATAATTTCTTGGGACTCCATCCAAATCGTGCAGTCCATGATAAACCATTTTTGTGAGATTCTATATTTCTACAAGGCGCATCATCAAGACATACTCGCATCCCTCAACCGCATTGCATCAGGAAAGCAGCTGTTTCCATCCAGGAAAGCCATTCCCGGACCCCAAACTCTCCTAGGAAGCCCGATTGATAGATGAAACTGGAGACTCCTAACCACTGTTCACTTGATAGATGTCGAGTTTGACAGCACGCTGTTTGACGCGGCTTTCGACTTCAACATTGTAGCCGTCAAGGCTCTGAGAGGTGCAATGGAGAATCGAACAGAAGAAGCGCATTCTTTCCCATAAGGAGAAAAGTGCAAATTGCCGACCAACACCATTTGTGACGGCTTTACATGCCATATATTATCAATTCGTTTTTTCGGAGTCAAGGGTTAATGGCACCCTTACTGGAGTTTTCTACAGGAGCCGCTTCAACATTCTCTCGGGAATCCGCCTCCACTTCCAGAGCCAGAAGCCGCTCCGCTTCAATGTTTCGCTCTGGAAACCATTTCAACATTCTCTCGGGAAGCCGCTCCGCTTCCAGAGCCAGAAGTCGCTCCGCTTCAGCATCCTCTTCGTAAACTTCTCCAAGATCCGAAGCCGAAGCTTCGGCATTTTGCTCCATAAGCTTCAACGTACTCTCCAAGAGCCGAAGCCGATTCAACGCCACACTCCTTCCTTCCAAAGTTCGTGCATGTAGCCACCACACTCCTCCCTGTCAAGGATCGTGATCACAGCCAACCAAGGATCGCAGTTGTGGCCGCTTTTTGATCCATCTCGCCAAACCTCGTGCTCATGGAAAGTTTACTCGCTTACGCATACAACTGATCCCTTTGCTTACATGGACGCCCATACAATTCCATCCGACCTATTTTGGTTCCCACGCGGTGTAGTCTCTTCTGATCACATCTTCTTCCAAGAACTGTTACTGCTCGTTTTTCGATACCAGCCAGAACTTCACCATAACAACAATCGCTATAAGGGTAATCCGTACTTCTCCATGTTTTAGTTTCACATGGAAGAATTAATAGAGTCACCACTACGGACGCGAGATGGTGATATCCTTTTCATGGTCAACTCACCAACCATACCAGATATAAGCATGTAAACCACACCTGGGGACTGAAGCCTCCTTCGTATTTAGAAGCTTAAACGCAGTCACCACCTTACCAGCGAATGAAGCAGAATCACATCTTCCACGAGAAAATAGGCTCAAGATAATTACACATGGGGACTACCAGAACGGGATGCCTTTACTAGTCTCAACCAGGTTATTTCCGATTTCAACATCATCACTATCGGAGTTTTACAATCCGTAAGAATTTCTCAACATGAAGCCGGACACGTGCATAAACGTCCCCAAAAGAACGCCACAGAGATACATTCACATATATCCGGCCACACCATCGGATCTAACAGAAGTATAACTGGGCGCTGCTCACTGCATCCTATTACATACATAGTCCAAGGTTCAGAAGATGGTTCAAAGGATGTCGTTTAGAACGAAGTTCTTGAGGACTTGATAGCAGCACATCGGCAACAGAACATCTCTCAACTCATCAACTTCACCCAATGGTTGTGTAAGATTTCGACCATACAAGCATCCACAGTATATCATCATCGCAATTAAAATTCTAGGTACCAAATAACCTAAAGTCAAGGATGAACGAACAACGCAACCACAATCTCAAAGATTAGCCCTGAAATTATTTCTTCCATCCATCCCAAGAGTGCAATGGAGTTTTGTAAATTTTGAAATCCACTGTCAGATACTCATCCTTCTGGAGTCAGAACCTTATTACACATTCTGGAGAAGATCGATGGAACTGTTGGGAGGTTACTTGCGAGAGAACCTACCTTGAGTTCTCCTGGCTCGCCTTGATACTGATTTGGAGATTGCTTTGTTACCAGTAATGTTCACTCTACCACCGCTAACAAATGACGAAGAGGAGCCAGATATTGCAGATGAAAGAACGAAGCTGGACGAATAACAAAAACAGAAGAGGGTCGATACCCCTTTTCATATGAACGCGGTTTTTGGAGTTTGAACAGAATTAGGATTCCTTACTTCCATGAACGGGAATAGATGACTGGGCGCACCACACTCATGCTCCATAGCCGAACAAGTATTGTGCTAATATCTCCGCTTCATGACCGAACCAACAGCGCGACAGCACGAGGAACACCAGTCGCTTAACATGCAACTCTCCATGACTCCAGCACTCTGTGGTTAAGTTAGCGCCAACTCTCCAGCATTCTGTGATCCACCCATCAAGCCTTTCAAGTGCCATTTACACTGTCCCACGGGCTGAATCCATAAGCGCTATCATCACCGCTTGGTAGCCAAGTTCCAGCGCCAACAGTCCGCGGCCAAGACAATACAAGACGCGCATGCCAGACGCGCTTATAGGACGCGCATGCCAGATGCGCTTACCAGACGCGCTTACCAGACGCGCATGCCAGACGCGCTTTCCAGACGCGCTTAGCAGACGCGCATGCCAGACGTGCTCACCAAACCGCACAATGCTCGCGGCTCCCATTCCAAGCCGCGTCAATCGAAGCCACGTCCAAGCCGCGCCAAGCCAAGTCGCTCCTAATCCAAGACAAGTCGCTTCCAAGCCGCGCCAAGCCAAGCCTTACCAAGCCGACCGATGCCAGCGTCTCCGTTTCAATCCGCGCAATTCCAACGGCTCCCTTTCACGCCAAGTCTATGCTAGCGACTCCCTTCTAAGATGATCCCAATAGTTTGCGTCTCAGCAAACAACCATCTCTACCACCTCGCGTCCTAGCCACCAGCACAACATTTACGCAAAGTCACCCATGCAATAGTTGTGGATTCTCTTTACCTCCCGAAAAAGGTTAGTCGGATCTTCCGGACCATCTTTTCATAACTTGCCGTTTCGATTTTGCCCTCGTCTGTCACCATCTCATGCTTACCTCGCAACAAGGACCCTGTTCCGAGCTAAGCAGGGGACTTAATGTTGATGGTGGTTTTTAGCTTAGGGTTAAAATCGTAAAACCTTACATCAGATGTGACGTCACTCTGCAAGGAGACGGTGCTGCGAGTACTAACCTCTCCACCGACACAGTTGTTGAGCCGCTCAATATACCTTTTCTGGCGCCTCGCCTCGCCAATACTAGACTCACTGAGTACTTTCATGTGCTATGTTCCTCAGCAGAACCCTTAAGTCGGTATGGCATGACGGATTTATGTTTACTCGCAGTTGAGTAGCATGAAACATCCAAGTACCAAAATTAAGGCCATTGCACGAAAGGCTCAGACAGAAAGCATACTGCATTCTGTAGGTAAATATTTTTCTGACAACATACGAAAATCCATCTAATCATTGTGATAACTTGCAAAGAACTCATAAACCCAACTAAATTGAAAATTAGGGTTTTGCGCCTCGCGCCATATACTAGACCCCGTTGGTCGAAACCACGCCTAGCCAAGCTAGGCAACCAAATTCGCCACAACGCGCTGGAAGTGTGGCGCTCACTAGATTGACCGGACCCACTTCCCATCGACCAATAAGGTCTCCATAAATGCGCCACGCGCATTCCAAACAAGTCCGCCCCCATGTTGCCTGCCGGCCCCCTTTCTATCGACCAATCAGGTCGCTTTAAATCCGCCATAGCGCGCTGGAAATGTGGCCACGCCCTATCTTTCAAGCCCCACTCCCTAAATGTGCCACACACATTCCAAGAAAGGACGAACCCATATTGAATTCCGTCCCCCTTTCCATCGACCAATCAGGTTGCTCCAAACCTGTCAGGGTCTCAAAAGAGGTCGCTAATACTAAGCTAGCTTCCAAAAACGTACTAGCTTCCCAAAATGCACCGCACGCACTAATTAAGGTTTCAATACACCCAAACCATAATCCAGGAAAGACGCAACCAAATCCGTACACGATGCTAACTTTGGCCACGCCGTAACTGGCATACTGCTATACCGCGGCTACTGGCAGACCACCAGCACGTCGCTATGCCACGGCTAATGGAACACCACCATGCCACAGCTTCTAGCACCTCGCTATACCACGGCTTATGGCACGTGAGACGTCGCTATGCCACGGCTACTGGCACATGAGACATCGCTATTCCACGGCTGATGGCATGCCACCATGCCGCAGCTGCTAGCACGTCGCTATGCCACGGCTACTGGCACGTCACCATGCCACAGCTACTAGCACGTTGTTCTGCCACGGCTACTGGCATGCCACCATGCCACGGATCCTAACACTTCGCTATGCCACAGCTACTGGCACACCACCATGCCACAACTGCTACCACGTCGCAATGCCACGGCTACTGGAACACCACCATGCCACAGCTGCTAGCACGTCGCTATACCACGGATACCTGGCACGCCACCATGCCACGACTGCTAGCACATCGGAATGGCACGACTACTGGAACGCCACCATGCCACAACTGCTAGCACGTCGCTATGCCACGGTTACTGGCACGCCACCGTACCACAGCTGCTAGCACGTTGCTATGCCATGGCTACTGGCATGCCACAATGCCACAGCTGCTAGCACGTCGATATGCCACGGCTACTGGCATGCCACCATGCCATACGTAGCAACCTGTTATACGTATTCCACGAAAACACTCGAGACATAAAACATGTCACAAACTGGAGGATACTCATCATGGTATTGGTTTGGCGGTTTACAGCGTGCGCCGTGCAATACGCCCGTTACAAGAAAGTGTCATAAGAGTGAGGTGGTTAGTAAATACAAGAATTAATGGTGAAACATTTTCTTCATAATGGAAACATCAATTACAGGCCTTACCCGTTACCACTTTCTTTCATTACTCAACCGTTTTCACTTCTTACGAGACCAGTGTACGTTTTATTTCGACTTGTATAAATAGGTTTCACCTATTTCCACCAAAGGACAAGTTTTGGTCAGGAGAACAATATACATCCAGAAATCACCTGGTAGCTTTCCATTTAGCTTGCCAGTTTAACTCTCGGATACAAGTCGCAAAACACCCACACTTCTAGAATCAACTATCCTGGCCTCAACACTTTCTTCGCTTACCTTCCTAAGACCAACCCTTCTCCTTCACTTTGTGACCGAAGCAAACCTGGAACGATCATTTATTGATTTAGGCCAGGGTTGTACAGATTGATCTCTCGAATAAAAAGTACTCCCGTGCAATACATTGTTTTGGGTTTAGATTCGTTTCTCACCCGCACTCACACGAAATTACCGAAATCAGCAGAAACGGTTTTCACCCACAAACAATTGGCGACCACAGTGGGAGATAAATCTCTCGGTTACAATATCAATTTCCAATTCTAAGTTTTATTCTTCAACTCAGACATCAAGATGGTAGAAGCAAACGACCGCGCGGGGTTCAATGACACAGTTGTCAGTTATCACACGATGAGGAATGACTGGGTACTTATCCCGGATACTACGATGTCGCTCATGAAGCACAAACATACGCCTAGAAGATCCATTTTTATTGGAATACCCTAAAAGTGAGTAAGTCTTATTAGACAGAGTACACAATCTACTACTTCAGGTTTTCACATTGGAAACCGACATCCATGTTATCCCCAAAAAAAATCTCGTCCCATACTTTCTACCGTCATACAACATTCACGGTTCCATGACTCTCCTGGAATATTAATGATACTAACAGTCATAATCAAAATGGCATTTTTCCAAAAATTCACTCCAAAGAATAAGGCAAAACCCTCATAGGTAACAATCATCTACCAATCCAAAAACCAGAAAACCAAACCATAAATTAGGCGTTTCGTTTGCCTTTCAAAAAAAAACTAAGAAAAAGAGGTCCAGAAGACAAAAGATATTCAAAGAAAATCATTCAGCAATGGCTTGCTCATTTTAGAGAAAACCTCCTTCGTACTTTGGAGAGCCTCCTGTTTCAGCTTCAACTTTTTGGGCAACCTTCCGATTTCCGCTTCCTGTTGATTGATCACATCCGCGGAGGAGCCTTCGGTCGCCTCAATTTGCAACTTTTGGATCACGGTGAAACCCTCAACGAACCAAGGAGCGTTGAACTCAAAGTTTATGCACATGTCCCGGTGGAACTCCCAACTCGAGATTACATCCTCGGATACGGTCCGGATCAGCAACAAACCATGAGAACACTGACACTGAAATTATTCCCGGTGTTAACGTTCTTTACAGTAGGGTTAATACGCCACCTACTAACACCAGCGACGCGGAAAACGTTCCTTCAGGTGTTATGCCGTCGATCATCAGAGCCAGAGCCGCCGCCGCCGCTCTCAACGTTTCTCCTAGTGTGACAGCTTCAACCATCACCAGAACTGCTGCTACTCCACCATCAGGACGGGAGACTGGAGGAGCCAGCAGAAGCCGATCTCCTCCTACCACTGTTGATTTGATGGAAAGACAAAAGTTTCTCGTAAGGCTCAGACAGACATGACTAAAACTCATAAAGAGATACCTATTTTTCTCAAGACACTAGCAGAGCGGTTACCACAAGAGTCACGTCGACTCCAGATGGAACCGACAAAGAATTCTTTTAACATCTGGCGCAAGCACTTCAGCAGGACGCGCCTTTATATATGAAAAGTCTCGCGTTGCTCCTAAAAACCCAGTAGAAAAATCAGCAATCCAATTTTATCACACGTAGAGATCAGGAAGTACTTCTCCAAAATCGAGGCAAAGAAAATCAGCAACCCTCCTGGGTTCATAAAGACCCTCTTCCCATCAGTAGCTGCATAATTTCTTTGGACTCCATCCAAATCGTGCAGTCTATGATAAACCATTTTTGTAAGATTCTATATTTCTACAAGGCGCATCATCAAGACATACTCGCAGCCCTCAACCGCACTGCATCAGGAAAACAGCTGTTTCCAGCCAGGAAAGCCATTCCCGAACCCCAACCTCTCATAGGAAGCACGATTGATAGATGAAACTGGAGACTCCTAACCACTGTTCACTTGAAGGATGTCGAGTTTTACAGCATGCTGATTGACGCGGCCTTCGAATTCAACATTGTAGCCGTCAAGGCTCTCAGAGGTGCAAGGGAGAATCGAACAGAAAAAGCGCATTCTTTCCCATAAGGAGAAAAACGCTACTTGCCGACCAACACCATTTGTGACGTCTTCCCATGCCATATCATATCAATTCGTTTTTTCGGAGTCAAGGGTTAATGGCACCCTCACTAGAGTTTTCTACAGGAGCCGCTTCAACATTCTCTCGGGAAGCCGCTTCCGCTTCCAGAGCCAGAAGCCGCTCCGCTTCAATGTTTCGCTCTGGAAACCGTTTCAACATTCTCTTAAAAAGCCACTCCGCTTCCAGATCAAGAAGTCGCTTCGATTCAGCATCCTCTCCATAACTGCTCCAGGATCCGAAGCCGAAGCTTCAACGTTTTTCTCCATAAGCTTCAACGTACTCTCCAAGAGATGAAGCCGCTTCAACGCCACACTCCTTCCTTCCAAAGTTCGTGCATGTAGCCACTACACTCCTCCCTGTCAAGGATCATGATCACATCCAGCCAAGGATCGCAGTTCTGGCCAATTTTTGATCCATCTCGCCAAACCTTGTGTTCATGGACAGTTTACTCGCTTACGCATACAACCGATCCCTTTGCTTCCATGCACGCCCATACAATTCCAGCCTACCTATTTTGGTTCCTACGCGGTGTAGTCTCTTCTGATCACATCTTCTGCCAAGAACTGTTACTGCTCGTTTTTCGATACCAGACAGAACTTCACCATAGCAACAATCGTTATAAGGGTAATCTGTACTTCTCCATGTTTTGGTTTCACATGGAAGAAGTAATAGAGTCACCACTACGGATGCGAGATGGTGATATCCTTGTCATGGTCAACTCACCGACCATACCGGATATAAGCATGTAAACCACACCTGGGGACTGAAGCCTCCTTCGTATTTAGAAGCTTAAACGCAGTCACCACCTTACCAGCGAATGTAGCAGAAGCACATCTTCCACCAGAAAATAGGCTCAGGATAATTACACATGGGGACTACCAGAACGGGACGCCTTTACTGCTCTCAACCAGGTTATTTCCGATTTCGTCGGAGTTTTATAAGCCGTAAGAATTTCTCAACATGAAGCCGTACACGCGCATCAAAGTCCCCAAAAGCACGCCACAGAGATACATTCACATATCCGGCCACACCATCGGATCTAACAGAAGTATAACTGGGCGCTGCTCACTGCATCCCATTCGATACAATAGTCCAAGGTTCAGAAGATGGTTCAAAGGATGTCGTTTAGAACGAAGTCCTTGAGGACTTGATAGCAGCACATCAGCAACGGAACATCTCTCAACTCATCTACTTCACCCAATGGTTGTGTAATATTTCGACCATACAAGCATCCACAGTATATCATCATCGCAATCAAAAGTCTAGGTACCAAATAACCTAAAGTCAAGGATGAACCAACAACGCAACCACAATCTCAAAGATTAGCCCTGAAATTATTTCTTCCATCCATCCCAAGCGTGCAATGGAGTTTGGTAAATTTTGAAATCCATTGTCAGATACTCATCCTTCTGGAGTCAGAACCTTATTACACATTCTGGAGAAGATCGATGGAACTGTTGGGAGGTTACTTGCGAGAACAACTACCTTGAGTTCTCCTGGCTCGCCTTGATGCTGATTTGGAGATTGCTTTGTTACCATTAATGCTCACTCTACCACCGCTAACAAATGATGAAGAGGAGACAGATACTGCAGATGAAAGCACGGAGCTGGACGAACAACAAAAACAGAAGAGGGTCGATACCCCTTTCCATATGAACGCGGTTTTTTGAGTTTTAACAGAATAAGGATTCCTTACTTCCATGAACGGGAATAGATGACTGGGCGCACCACACTCATGCTCCATAGCCGAACAAGTAGTGTGCCAATATCTCCGCTTCATGACCGAACCAACGCACGACAGCACGAGGAACACCAGTCGCTCAACATGCAACTCTCCATGACTCCAGCACTATGTGGTTAAGTTAGAGCCAACTCTCCAGCATTACGTGATCCACCCTGCAAGCCTTTCAAGTGCCATTTACACCGTCCCACGGACTGAATCCATTAGCGCTATTATCACCGCTTGGTAGCCAAGTTCTAGCACCAACAATCCTCGGCCAAGACAATACAAGACGCGCATGCCAGACGCGCTTACAAGACGCTATTGCCAGACGCACTTGCCAGACGCGCTTGCCAGACGCGCTTAGCAGACGCGCATGCCAAACGCGCTTAGCAGACGCGCATGCCAGACGTGCTTACCAAGCCGCACAATGCCCGCGGCTCCCATTCCAAGCCGGGTCAATCGAAGCCACGTCCAAGCCGCGCCAAGCCAAGTCGGGCCCAATCCAGGCCAAGTCGCGTCCAAGTCGCGCCAAGCCAAGCCTTACCAAGCCGAACGATGCCAGCGGCTCCGTTTCAATCCGCGCAATGCCAACGACTCCCTTTCACGCCAAGTCTATGCTAGCGACTCCCTTCTAAGCTGATCCCAACAGTCTGCGTCTCAGCCAACAACTATCTCTACCACCTCGCATCCTAGCCACCAGCTCAACATTTCCACAAATTCACCCATGCAAGAGTTGTGTATTCTCTTTACCTCCCGAAAAAGGTTAGTCGGATCTTCCTGACCATCTTTTCATAACTTGCCATTTCGATTTTTCCCTTGTCTGTCACCATCTCATGCTTACCTCGCAACAAGGCCCCTGTTCCAAGCTAAGCAGGGGACTTAATGTTGATGGTGGTTTTTAGCTTAGGGTTAAAATCGTAAAACCTTACATCAGATGTGACGTCACTCTGCAAGGAAACGGTGCTGCGAGTACTAACCTCTCCACCGACACAGTTGTTGAGCCGCTCAATATACCTTTTCTGGCACCTCGCCTCGCCAATACTAGACTCACTGAGTACTTTCCTGTGCTATGTTCCTCAGCAGAACCCTTAAGTCGGTATGGCATGACGAATTTATGTTTACTCGCAGATGAGTAGCATGAAACCTCCAAGTACCAAAATTAAGGCCATTGCACGAAAGACTCAGACAGAAAGCACACTGCATTCTGTAGGTAAAGATTTTTGTGACAACATACGAAAATCCATTTAATCATTGTGATAACTTGCAATGAACTCATAAACCCAACTAAATTGCAAATTAGGGTTTTGCGCCTCGCGCCATATACTAGACCTCGTTGGTCGAAACCACGCCTAGTTAAGCTAGGCAACCAAATTCGCCACAGCACGCTGGAAGTGTGGCGCGCCCTAGCTTGACCGGATCCACTTCCCATCGACCAATCAGGTCTCCCTAAATGCTCCACGCGCATTCCAAACAAGTTCGGCCCCATGTTGCTTGTCGGCCCCCTTTCTATCGACCAATCAGGTCGCTTTAAATCCGCCACAGCGCGCTGGAAGTGTGGCCGCGCCATAGCTTGCCGGCCCCACTTCCCATCGATCAATCAGGTCTCCCTAAATGCTCCACACACATTCCAAACAAGGCTGGCCCCATATTGCTTGCCGACCCCCTTTCCATCGACCAATCAGGTTGCTCCAAACCTGTCACGTTCTCAAAAGAGGTCGCTACTACTAAGCTAGATTCCAAAAACGTACTGCTTCCTAAAACACGCCACGCGCACTAATTTTTGTTTCAACGCACCCAAACCATAATACAGGAAAGACACAAGCAAATACGTCCAAGATGCTAACTTTCGCCACGCCGCAACTGGCATACTGCTATACCGCGGCTACTGGCATACCACCAGCACGTCGCTATGACACGGCTACTGGCACGCCACCATGCCACAACTGCTAGCATGTCGCTATGCCACGACTACTGGCACGCCACTATGCCACGGTTACTAGCACGCCACCATACCACAGCTACTGGCACATCGCTATGCCACGGCTACTGGCATGCCACCATGCCACAGCTGCTAGCACGTCGCTATGCCACGGCTACTGGCACGCCACCATTCCACAGCTTCTAGCACGTCGCTATGCCACGGATACTGGCACGTCACCATGCCACGGATACTGGCACGTCGCTATGCCACGGATACTGGCACGCCACCATGCCACAGCTGCCAGCACGTTGCTATGCCACGACTACTGGCACGCCACCATGCCATAGCTGGTAGCACGTCTCTATGCCATGGCTACCGGCACGCCACAGCTGCTAGCACGTCGCTATGCCACGGATACTGGCACGCCACCATGCCAAAGCTGCTAGCACGTCGCTATGCCACGGCTACTGGCACGCTACCATGCCATAGATGCTAGCACGTCACTGTGCCACGGCTACTGGCACGCCACCATGCCACATCTGCTAGCACGTTGCTATGCCACGGCTACTGGCACCCCACCATGCCACAGCTGCTAGCTCGTCGCGATGCCACAGATACTGGCACGCCACCATGCTACAACTGCTAGCACGTCGCTATGCCACGGCTACTGGCACGCCACCATGCCACAACTGCTAGCACGTCGTTATTCCGCGGCTACTGGCATGCCACCATGCCACACGTATCAACCTGCTATACGTTTTCCACGAAAACACTCGAGACATCAAAACATGTCATAAACTAGGGGATACTCATCAGGGTATTGGTCTGGCGGTTTACAGCGTGCGGCGTGCAATACGCCTGTTACAATAAAGTGTTATAAGAGTGAGGCGGTTAGTAAATACAAGAAGTAACGGTGAAACGTTTTCTTCATTATGGAAACATCAATTCCAGGCGTTACCCGTTACCACTTTCTTCCATTACTCAACTGTTTCCACTTCTTACGAGGCCAGGGTACGTTTCATTACGACTTGTATAAATAGGTTTCACCTATTTCCACCAAAGGACAAGTTTTGATCAGGAGAACAATACACATCCAGAAATCACCTGGTAGATTTCCATTTAGCTCGCCAGTTCAACTCTCAGATACAAGTCGCAAAACACCCACACTTCTAGAATCAACTATTCTGGCCTCAACATTTTCTTCGCTTCCCTCCCTAAGACCAACCCTTCTCCTTCACTTTGTGACCGAAGCAAACCTGGAACGGCCATTTCTTGGTTTTGGCCAGGGTTGTAAAGATTGATCTCTCGAATCAAAAGTACTCCCGTGCAGTACATTGTTTTGGGTTTAGATTCGTTTCTCACCCGCACTCACACGAATTTACCGAAATCAGCAGAAACGGTTTTCACCCACAAACAAAGAGATACTTCAAACAACTACACAAATACTTTTTACACAAGTTGATGTAAGACAACCTTTCTACACATAAGAATTATTAAAGTATACTTAAGGTAGATTTTTTATTCTCTCTATATTAAATAAGATATATTCGTAGGATTCTGATTTTGCTTCCTTTTATGCGAAGATTGGGCATTGTAAGGATGCACATTCTAATGTGATTAAGCATTATGATGAGGAACTTGCTCATCAAATACCTTTAAAGGAGATTCTTCCTCCTTTTTTTATGAGCATTATCATGTTCCTTTTCTTGGGTTTCGTACCTATCCTCTTGGTTAGGAAAATTACGAGATGCAATATCTTCAATTATATCCTGTGCTCAGGATGGAATGTTCTCTGAACTTGAACCCGTGTGATCAAGATTTGCAATACGACAAGTCTCTAAAATATCTTGTTCACGAGATTCTATATGTCCTCTTAAGGTATCCATTACTTGTTGGAAATGTTTTTCTAAACACCCGTTTAGATATACCTCTCGACATGTTACTGTAAGAAGTTGTTCAATAAGGATCTTATTCCTTATCTGTGAATGTTCTAGCGATCGATTGAGAATTTCACACTCAGTAGTCTTTTGATGAACTTCATTGCACAAGTTCCAATTTTTGTTCCATATAGTCTGTCAGATTATTTTGAAGACTTGGTATTTTTTGCATTCCTTCACACACTCTTACATTTAATCGAACAATAAGTTCTATGATATCATCTAGGCTGTCAATGGTTTTCCCTTTCTCTGAATAGGTGTCGATATGTTTGAAAAACCTTACCAACATTTTACGAAATTCAGAGCTTGGGTATGCTAGTGATTCTTATCTCTTTTCACATTTTGTAAAAGAAGAATTTTCACTAAGAATTGGACTCGGATCCAAAACATGTTTCCTGAGTTTCGGATTCATCCTTTTGTGATCACGATCCTGATTCGCAATCAAGTTATTAGTCATAGATTTTTTCTTTGATTTTCGAAAAGACTTACGAGACCAATTTCCATTGATTTTTCTTGAGATCTTATTCTCATTATCTTGACATACGTTAAACCATCCTTTGGATTCATTCTTATAGGTTGGATCGCACCAAACACAGATTATTAGATCTTTTCGTGTTTGCCTGCTCTGATACCAATTGAAAAGACGAGGGTACCCAAATATACCTCAATCTAAAACTTTTCCTACCTATAAGTCCTTTCTCTGAAACTGATTGTCTATGGACTGAGTCGAGACAATGCAACTAATCGTTTCACACTTCGTGTGATCGTCTATGGATACGAGATCGAGACAATAGAACAACGAAGTATGTTTACTTGATAAAAAAGGTTCGGACTTAACCAAACACAATGGGATCACTTATCAAGTAAATAGGAATTAACGTTTTGTGTAATTTACTTTAATTATAATAAAATAATTAAAATGCGGAAAATAAAAGTAAATGACACAACAAGATTTTGTTAACGAGGAAACCGCAAATGTAGAAAAACCCCGGGACCTTGTCCAGAATTGAATACTCTCAGGATTAAGCATCTATACAAAATAACCTAACTTCGTATAGTTAAGACCAAGAACCTAAACCTATAGTTCACCTAGTTCCGTATGTATTCCAACGCCTCCAATTTATGAATAAGTCATGTACTTGAAACTTTGGTTCGTATTCCAAACAGTAAAGGAACAACAAATCTGTTTGGTATCAACTCTCTTCAACCAAGTGATATGAGTCGGACAAAGGCTCTCCTGTTTATCTTAACGTAAACTCCTTCGTCAGGTCCTTAGATCTATCTTATGTTCAATTACCGAAGTAATCGTTAAAATTTTGCAATCAACACTCTTAATCCAAAGAATTGTGTTGATGGCGATCTACTCAACTAATCGATCTAATTCTATCACAAGGATAAAACCGATTACAGTTGGATCCTCTTTTTACCGAAACAAATATTATGCACACCAAAGATTATGAACCACAAATCAGAAATCTTCAATATCTTCTTTGTCTTCAAATCTTCTTAGATCTTCAATAAGTACATGCACACAACAACTTGAATCTCTTGTGATCAATCACGCAAAGAAAGAAGTCTATTAACAATGGATTATCACAAGATCGTCTTTAGATCTACAAACAGTCTAAAGATCCATGTCAAAGCTCTGAACTAGTTTGAGTGAATATTATATCAGAAGAGAAGATCCTCAAGGATAAACAAACTAGGTGCAATCAAAGTTCAACCACCGTTCATCAATCAAATCAATGAAAACAAAAGATAAACCGCAATTATCTAGTTTCCCACAAACGGTACTAATAGAGCTTCTCAATCCCAAAGAAGACTTTAAAATGAGCGGACGTAAGAGATTTCGTGTAATTAGGTTACTCTCTTCTCCGAATAGGCGGCTTCAACAGTAGCAGCACAACAAGAGGTAGTTTGCTGTTACGAAGGATTAGTTTACTAGAGATGCAAAATTCAAGTATATATAGACTAAGAAGTTTGGACACCAATTCGGTTTCCATAATTCCTGGAAATGCTTTGTCCAAAAAATATGATCGAAATCTCTTGGAAAATCTCTAATTAGTAAATGCACATTACTAATTCTTATTTTCCTCAAAATGAAATCAATAACCTTAATTAAAAGATTTTTAACTTATTTATGTTTCGATCCTGGGATTCTCTTCCTTTAGCTATTAAGGAATAACTTTGAACAATTGAAGATTAACATTCACAGCACGTGTGAAAAGTATGTCGACATCCTTACTTTGTAAGTCCTCTTTCATACTTACATCCTTCAAACCGATTTGCCACACTTCTAAACAAGTTTAGAATTGGTTCATCTGACTTTCAAGAACTATGTGATTGATCAAACAACATTCAATCACGAAACATGGTGCAACGGTTTTACCAGAATCAGTTTCTGTTCTACCTCCATGTGAGTATTGTGCTTAGTCATACTAGCTTTCCAAAATTTGGTTGACTAGGTACTAGGATCGGTTTCCCACATATATATGGTATCTAACTTATATGTGTTGCACATCTCCATAGGATCGGTTCCCCTTTGCTTAAAAACATGTTTCACATGTCCATAGGATCAGTTCCCCTTTCTGCTATAAACTTGCTGCACCTCATACAAGGATCGATTCCCCTTTGGTGATGTATTGCACCTCTTACTAGGATCGGTTCCCCTTTACCCAGATTTGGTCAGACATAAAATCACAAACTCGATCATACCATCTCAGGTGATTACTTAAGATCGATTTCAATAATAAAAGTCATACCAATACATAAGTCAGGACTTTGTGAATAGTTTTACCAAGAACATAAACAAGTCATGAACGGTTATACTAATCACACATATTTGTTCACAAGATATGCAATGGATAACAATATCAATAACACCTGGCGATTTCCTTTTCGATTCACAAACCAAGTTCATGAATTTACTTCCTTAGAAAACATGTAAAACATTGTCCCCTAGGATGAAATCCTCACATAATACCCATACATAATCACAATAGCATTTAAACGATTGTGTCGATGTCTTATCTACAAAGTTTAATGGTTAAGAAATAAACCTCGTATTGTATTCCTTAATACTATGTCTATCTAGAGTTCAATCATGCTTCGCAGTTTTGTTTTCAATATGCACGACTTGAAAGATACGTTAGGGAATGAAACAGTTCAATTCAAATATTATTAACCTCAAGTAGAAGGTTGATGTTTTCGTTGTATCTCCTTGCTTCTTCACATAGTCAAGTCTTCGTAATACTTGTAATGTCTCATAACCTAATACTTTCAAGCTAACCTATACGAAGTTGACTCTAGTACATAATCAAGCGACTCTTTACATGAGTTTTGATTCACTAAAATATGACAACCAAATTTGACATACCAACGCTTGGTGGGTTCAACCGAGCTATGCTCTAACAACCTCCCCCTTTGTCAATTTTAGTGACAAACCTCTTACATCATATGGATAAACAAATTACAAGAATTCATTATACATACGCTTGATTCCCGAATTCAACAACACAGTAATCTGCATACATTCAATCCTTAAAAATGCTGTTGTTGACATTATAATAACAAATCTAATACTCCCCCTAAAGGAATATAGGTAGATTTTCCGCACGTCTTTGTTATACCAATTAATATGATATGTTACTCCCCCTTAGTCTATGCTTTCACTCTTACGTTAGATACACGTTTAAGCACCGATGTTCTTTTTCTTAGTGATACGAATCAATATAAAATCAATCCCAGTATCACTTGTTTACTCCATATATTTCTCCCCCTTTTTGTCAAAAAATGACAAAGAAACGAAAAATAAAGGACAAACCGAAAAGAATCTTACAAATCTCAAAATAGACTTGCAACCTATAGAGTTAAGCACGAGGGTTCCACACGGCATTTTCTAATAACCAATATCAAAACCGAAACTATAAGTAGTTTTATTTTGATATGTTACCAAGGAAACAATTGTTCGAAACAATTTTCCCACTTTAGTTTATCAAACCAAAAACCAACTAAGCACCTTAGTATTCGATAAGACCAAAATAAAGATAACTCTATTTTTCTCATCAGTTTATAATTATCCATAAACTTAATTATACCTTTCAATTTTAAACAAGACAAGTACTAGGTTAGTTAACTAGCATTTCTTGTTAAGGCATTCGATTAGATTTGAATAACCGAAACCTCACTTCGATGAGTCTAACTAAGATCAGAATTAACTTAGTTTCTCTTATCCAGAATCAAATTGGACTAAACAACTCATCCCGTAAACCTTTTCTTTCGTTAAGCCATAAATAATTCATATAAACCAAATAAATTAACTTGAATAATTATTCACCTCAACCGGAAGCAATTGAAACAACATAGACATTAAAGCACCGCAATTGCACCGAAATTTTGTAAGACTAAACAATTGACACCACACAATAAAGCAAGATAACAATAGTTTTTCTTAACCGGAACCAATTGAATCACACATACATCCATACACACATAATGGAATAAACATCAATTGTACCAAAATTTTGTTAAGCAAAAGCAATAAATATATATGAAATAAACTTATAATTTTCTTAAACAGGAAAACGATTAACTAACAAAATTGTTACCTCAAATTTCGAATCCACTTCTCCAGTATGTCTGCATCTTCGTCCAGGGAGAATTGATATCGAAATATCATCATGTTGTCATCCTTATGCAAAAACAAAAGAATAACAACAACCAAACTTTACCAGAGAAAGGTTGAAAATTGGTTTTAACAATTGCAAGCAAAAGTTGAAAACAGTTGAAACACATATGCTTTTATGCTAAACCAAAACCGATTCAACCTATTGTGACTTTTTCACATATTGTTTCTACCAGAACCCCTCATGATCCTTTGATAAAGCCTACCAACATGGGCTAGAACTTAATCCTGCTAAAATCAAAAAGTCACCCAAACCATAAGGGTTCACATCATTATGAGATCGAATATCACGGTAATAAAACCGAAATCAAACACCCCATAAACATATATAACAATAATATGAAAGCATCCAAGCACAGGCTATGTAAACCGAAAACTATCACAAGAAAAATTATAAATCAAATAATTTTATTCATAATAGTTTTATTCATAATAGTTTTATTCATAATAGTTTTATTCATAATAGACTTTATTGAAATAAATCAAAACTAACACATGTCTATTATACTCTTACAACCTTTAGATAGGTGTTTTCAAAGATCATCTTCAATTTCCTCAAATTTTTCGGGATCTTCATCAATAGCATCTCGACTGATATCTCGGATTCTGCACACAGTACCTTGGTTATGTTCACAGGCTAAAGCATTAACCTTACGATTAATATTCCGAGAACACTCCCGATTACCGATTCCAAGTTTAATCAGTTTCCTTTGGTCACGGATAACAGTTCTTAGTAATGCTGCCTGTCTATGATGAGTATCAATGGTAATGAGGAGGACTTGTCGTAGATTGATAATATCAACCATAGCATCTAAAATGTTTTGGACGAGGAGATGAGTCACCTCTTCTTTTTCATTTTTGATATTTTCACAACCAGATTTCTTGAAGGTATCATCAAGATGAACAATTTCCTTAGAAGTCATTCCACTCGAGGCATTCAGAAGTTTTGCTTGAGATTTGGTTTGAGAATACATTCTTTAGTATAAGTTCTCAGACACGTTGAGTACATATACTTGAAATACCTTTAACACATTCCAAACATAGATATCAGCCTTAAATAAATAATTCTGACAAGATATTTTGCATCTAATGTGTTACAGAAACACAACATTCTCCAAAGAGATTATCTCCAAAATCGGTATCAAGAGATACTTCAAACAACTACACAAATCCTTTTTACACAAGTTGCTGTAAGAAAACTTTCTGCACATAAGAATGATTAAAGTATACTTAAGGTAGATTGTGTATTCCCTCTATATTGAATAAGAGATATTCGTAGGATTCTGATTTCCCAGGTACATGTGCTTCCTTATATCCGAAGATTGGGCATTGTAAGGATGCACATTCTAATGCGATTAAGCATTAGGATGAGGAACTTCCTCATCAAATACCATTATCATGTTCTTTTTCTTGGGTTTTGAACCCATCCTCTTGGTTAGGAAAATTATGAGATGCAATATCTTCAAGATGGAATGTTCTCTGAACTTGAACCCGTGTGACCAATATTTTCCATACGACAAGTCTCTAAAATCTCTTGTTCACGAGATTCTATATGTCCTCTTAAGGTATCCATTACTTGTTGGATTTTTTTCTTCTAAACACCCGTTTAGATATACCTCTCAACATGTTACTGTAAGAAGTTATTCAATAAGGATCTTATTCCTTATCTGTGAATGTTCTAGCGATCGATTGAGAATTTCACACTCAGTAGTCTTTTGATGAACTTCATTGCACAAGTTCCAATCTTTGTTCCATATAATCTGTCATATTATTTTGAAGACTTAAAATTTCTCGCATTCCTTCACAGACTCTTACATTTAATCGAACAATAAGTTCTATGACATCATCTAGGATGTCACTGGTTTTCCCTTTCTCTAAATAGGTGTCGATATGTTTGAAAAACCTTACCAACATTTTACGAAATTCAGAGCTTAGGTATGATAGTGATTCGAATCTCTTTTCACATTCTGTAAAAGAAGATTTTTCACTAGGAATTGGACTCGGATCCAAAACATGTTTCTTGAGTTTCGGATTCATCCTTTTCTGATCAGGATCCTGATTCGCAATCAAGTTATTAGTCATAGACGTTTTCTTTGATTTTCGAAAAGACTTACGAGACCAATTTCCATTGATTTTCCTTGAGATCTTATTCTCATTATCTTGACATACGATTAACTGAACCATCCTTTGGACTCATTCTTATAGGTTGGATCACACCAAACACAGATTGTTAGATCTTTTCGTGTTTGCCTGCTCTGATACTAATTGAAAAGACGAGAGTACCCAAATATACCTCAATCTAAAACTTTTCCTACCTATAAGTCCTTTCTCCGAAACTGATTGTTTATGGACTGAGTCGAGAAAGCACAACTAATCGGTTAACACTTCGAGTGATCGTCTATGGACACGAGATCGAGACAATACAAAAACCAAGTATGTTTACTTGATAAAAAAGGTTCGGACTTAACCAAACACAATGGGATCACTTATCAAGTAAATAAGAATTAACGTCTTGTGTAATTTACTTTAATTATAATAAAACAATTATAATGCGGAAAATAAAAATAAATGACACAACAAGATTTTGTTAACGAGGAAACCGCAAATGCATAAAAACCCCGGGACCTTGTACAGAATTGAATACTCTCAGGATTAAGCAGCTATACAAAATAACCTAACTTCGTATAGTTGAGACCTAGCAACTAAACCTATAGTTCACCTAGTTCCGTCTGTATTTCCACGCCTCCAACTTATGAATAAGTCATGTACTTGGAACAATTCCTTTGGTTCCTATTCCAAACAGTAAAGGAACAACAAATCTGTTTGATATCAACTCTCTTCAACCAAGTGATATGAGTCGGAAAAAGGCTCTTCTGTTTATCTTAACATAAATTCCTTCGTCAGGTCCTTATATCTATATTATGTTAAATTACCGAAGTAATCGTTAAGATTTTGCAATCAACACTCTTAATCCAAAGAATTGTGTTTATGCCGACCCACTCAACTAATCAATCTAATTCTATCACAAGGATAAAACCGATTATAGTTGGATCCTCTTTTTACCGAAACAAGTATTGTGCACACCAAAGATTATGAAATCGAAATCAGAAATCTTCAATATCCTCTCTGTCTTAAAATCTTCTTAGATCTTCAATAAATACCTGCACACAACAACTTGAATCTCTTGTGATCAATCACGCACAAAACATAGTCTGTTAAAAATGGATTATCGCAAGATCGTCTTTAGATCTACATACAGTCTAAAGATCCCTGTCAAAACTCTTAACTAGTTTGAGTGAATCTTATATCAGAAAAGAAGATCCTCAAGCATAAACAAACTAGTTTCAATCAAAGTTCAACCGTCGTTAGTCAATCAATTCAATGAAAACAAAAGATAAACCGAAATTATCTAGTTTCCCACCAACGATACTAATAGAGCTTCTCAATCCCAAATAATACTTTAAAATGAGCGTTCGTAAGAGATTTCGCCTAATTAGGTTACTCTCTTCTCCGAATAGGCGGCTTCACCAGTAGAGATGCAAACTTAAAGTATTTATAGACTAGGAATTTTGGACACTAAGGAATTTCCAAAACCGAAAATATTCTCAAAATATTCATTAAAGCACAAATTCGGTTTCCATAATTCCTGGAAATGCCCTGTCCAAAAATAATGATCTAAATCTCTTGGAAAATCTCTAATTAGTAAATGAACATTACTAATTCTTATTTTCCTAAAAATGAAATTAATAACCTTAATTAAAAGATTCTTAACTTATTTATGTTTTGATCCTGGGATTCTCTTCCTTTAGCTATTAAGGAATAACTTTGAACAATTGAAGATTAACATTCACAACACGTGTTCAAAGTATGCCGACATCTTTACTTTGTAAGTCCTCTTTCATACTTACAACCTTCAAACCGATTTTCCACGCTTCTAAACAAGTTTAGAATTGGTTCATCTGACTTTCAAGAACTATGCGATTGATCAAAGAACATTCAATCACAAAACATGGGTGTAAAGGTTTTACCAGAACAAGTTTCGGTTCTACCTCCATGTGAGTACTGTGCTTAGTCACACTAGCTTTCCAAAATTCGGTTGACTAGGTACTAGGATCGGTTCCCCACATATATATGGTATCTATCTTATATGTGTTGCACATGTCCATAGGATCGGTTCCCCTTTCTGCTATAAACTTGATGCACCTCATAATCGGTTCCCCTTTGTGATGTACTGCACCTCTTACTAGGATCGGTTCCCCTTTACCCTGATTTGGTCAGACATAAAATCACAAACTCGATCATACTATCTCAGGTGATTACTTAAGATCGGTTTCACTAATAAAAGTCATACCAATACATAAGTCAGGCCTTTGTGAATAGTTTTACAAAGAACACAAACAAGTCATGAACGGTTATACTAATCACACATATTGGTTGTTCACAAGATTTACAATGAATAATAATACCAATAACACCTGGCGATTTCCTTTTCGATTCACAAACCAAGTTAATGAATTTACTTCCTTAGAACACATGTAAAACATTGTTTCCTAGGATGAAATCCTCACCTCATACCCATACATAATCACAATAGCATTTAAACGATTATGCCGATGTCTTATCTATAAAGTTTAATGGTTAAGCAATAAACCTCGTATTGTATTCCTTAATACTATGTCTATCTAGAGTTCAATCATGCTTCGCAGTTTTGTTTTCAGTGTGCACAACTTGAAAGATACGTTAGGGAATGAAACAGTTCAAGTCAAATATCACTAACCTGAAGTGGAAGGTTGATGTTGTCGTTGTAGCTCCTTGATTCTTCACATCTTCAAGTCTTCGCAATACTTGTAATGTCTCATAGCCTAATACTTTCAATCTAACCTATATGAAGTTGACTCTATTACATAATCAAGCGACTCTTAACATGAGTTTTGATTCACTAAAATATGACAACCAAACTTGACATACCAACACTTGGTGGGTTCAACCGAGCTATTCTCTAACAAGGTCTACGACTAAAATACTCCAATTTGGAAATTCGTGAAGCCAAGTCCTACTATCTTTTACCTTGATAGTTCGTGTATCCTGATCCTGCTTTTCTGTTATCGAGGTTTTCTTCATATCTTTCAGGAAAGATAGATAGTAATCGTAAAGTTCTGTTTGTCTCAGACTTTGTAATTCCTCAAGATAGATATCTGAAAATGATTAGTTCACGATTGTTCTTGAGAAGTGGTTAATAATCCATGCTTCTCAGCTAACTGAGTGTAAGTGTTTCGGATTTGTGAGGTTTGCTAGCTTTATTTATTGCAAACATATTTCCAAGCCTTAATCTTTGATATAAAGGGAAATCAAATAGGCTTATCTGTTAGAGACAAATTAGTATCAAAGGTCTTCATTTAGGTTGAAGCAACTCTTAGGATGTAGAGACGTCATCTAAGGAAATCAACTGCATAGAGCCTTGCAAGGTTCAAGAGGCGTAAGGAGCGTGACTATAGCTGAATTATTTGGAGGGTTGATTCGGTCTCATTTACATTCCATTCCGAAGTCTTATAGTAGGCTAGTGTTTGTAGCGGCTTAATACAATTTGGTGTTCAAATCTAGATGAGTTCCCGGGGTTTTTCTGCGATTGGGGGTCCCTCGTTAACAAAACATTTGATGTCTTGTATTTTTACCTTTCCGCATTATATTTTTTATCTTTATAATGAGATTTACACAAGTGGATACGTCCTTATAATTGTGATCGATTACAAGACTTGTTTCTCGTAGAATTCTTATCTTTAAAGATAGATAACAAGTTTACCACTTGGTAGAATTTCGATTGAATTATTTGATACGACTAGATTGATCTTGGATATTGATTTTTGATATCGTCTAAGTACTCTTCTTAACAATCATGTTCACTGACTCCATAGTCTATACTTTCTGATTGAGAAGAGATGGAGATATAAAATTTATATACATATTTCAAGGATCATTAAGTTGGTCTACTTGCAATTCTATTAGGTTTTGTCCATACATTTTGTCGAACAAAAAAGTTGGTGCTGGTATCAGAGCAGGAAAACTTATTTAGACCTAATACGTTTGTGTTTGTCGCGAACTGATTATGGAAAAGACTGCAATCTCGATTAATGTATCACCATCCTTCGATGGCATAAATTACTTATGGTGGAAGATAGCTATGCGATCCTTCCTACAATCTCGTTATTTCAAAACATGGGTTGTTGTTGTAAGTGGATACAATCTTCCAATGTCTGGAGAAGGGGAATCGACTGTTTCAAAAGATATAGCTACTACATATAGTGATGCTAAAAAAACTCTAATGGGATGAATGCTATTATGCATGCCAGAAGTCAAGATCTTCAACATCATGTATCTACGCGCACTACATCGAAGCAAGATTGGTATATCTTAGAAACCCTATTTGAAGGGAATACCACACAGAAAGAAGTAAGGATTCAAAACCTAACTTATGACTGGGAAAACCTTCATGTGCCTGACGAAACTTCGTCTGAGGAATTTAATCACAAGCTATCTGAAATGGTAAATGTTTGTCATGCATTAGGAAGGACCATTCCTGAAAGGGATATTGTGATGAAAATTCTGAGATCTTTGCCAACTCGATACGAGTCTAAGAAACACGCCATCACATAAGGAAACGATCTTGCTACACTTTCCAGAAGCAACCTCATAGGAAAACTAAAAATCTTTGATCACGAGAAACTCACAGCTAAGGAGAAGACTATTATGGCCAAATCAAGCTCTCCTCCTCCAAAGGTTAGCTTATCTTGGGCCGATGAATACTGTGAATATCACAACAAATTAGAAACTACCATGTCTATTATCACACAACATGCCAGAAATCTTCTCATGAGACGGAGAGAAAGACGATCTGGAAAACGGGTTCATTGATCCAACTTTCAGGTTGAATCTTCTTCTCAAGATGAACAACCTATTCAATGTTTTAAATGTTGTGGGTTCGTACATGTGGAAAAGTAATGCCCAAGTAAGGAATATTATCAAGGAAATAACGCTCTCACAGTTTCTCTTGATGATATGCCTGATGAGCCTCTTCTTGAAGATTTCACAGGAAATGCTACTCTTGCAGCCGAGACACATGTTGATCATATTTCTGAATCAGATGATGAGTGAGATAAAGAAATTCTTTAGTTTTTGAGTAAAAGTGAAGAATTTCATCGTGAAAACCTTCAACTAAAGAAAAAGTTGAAACTTCTCTACACATGAATAATTTATAATTTGACAAAATCAATGAGAGATTCACAAAAACCCTATATCTAAAGGAAAAAAAGATTGATACCCTTAAGTGTGACTTATAAAGGCTCTCTGGAAATTCTGATAATATCTCAGCTATGTTAGTTGGTCAAAAGTCCTTTGGTAACACTAACGGTATGGGTTTAAAAGTAATACCTCATTTACCAAAAATAACACCTTCATTCTTGCAGAATCTATGATTGATGAAAATATTTATGGTGATAATACGGAAGTCGTGGTGATTTTCCCTCTTCACATTATACATTATGTGGAAGTTGTGGACATTATAAAGGGAAGTGTCAAAGATCGAAGAAAAATAACAAGATTCTTATTAAGCTTCTCAATGACATGGAAATGATGAATCTCGCCTTGAAGAACTTTGCAAATTCTTTAGAGCCATGGCGATAGAAAAAAGGAGAAGGAAGCACGGAAACAGTAAGAATTTACCTATTCATAAAATGCAAACGACTTTGTTGTGTCTACTTAAACTTATTGATGTGTGAAACCTCATTATATTAGCTTGAGAATATGAGCTTTGTACAAAATTACATCATTAGAACTATGTTTTCTGATGTCAAGATACTCAAGTTTTTTACAATACTGCTTATAAGTTCAAATGGCATATTTGCGAAGAACAATCATGATACACCGTTAAGGTACCCGGACCATAGTGTATACTCTTCTATGCGATTTCAAGACAAACTTCTCACATGCTTACTTGAAACCTTAATTAGAGTTTCATCTAAACAGAGAAAGTGTTTGCTTGAATCTCAAGTTATCTTAGCTTGAATTCTAAACAACCCTCAGTATTAAATTCCTAGATTGAATCCTAGTTGATTGTTATAGTCGTCCTCTATGAACTTAGGTTTCCTCGAGAAATATAATTAGGTTTATGACTGAAAGACTTCACTTAGGGATTCGTGAAGCCAAGTCTCATGTTTGATAGACGCATTTATATGTCTATTTTGATCTTAATTTTCTATATTGTTAGTACCCATTTTTGTATTTATTTGATTATTTTATATTTTTGTAGGTGTTTTTGGAGAAAATAAGCTTTTGCGGAAAAATTGGCTTAGCAATATGTTATTTTCACACCGGAGAAAATTACTAAAGGCACCCTGGAAATATGTTAGAGACGCCCCGGAAATATGTTATTAGGGCCCGAAAAATTTACTAAAGGCACCTGGAGGACAACTGCTAAATGGACCCCAGCAGTGGATAAGGGGTAACCAAATTACTAAGGGGCACCCAATTTCTATTCGCGCCCCCATCAGTGGTTAAGGGACGACCTTCATCTTCCTCATTTGAATCTGAATTTTGGCGGGAAATAAAGAACATAATTAGGGTTCGATTTTTGGGAAGCTTTTGGACATATTCAATCGCTTGTTTTGGTACAGATGAACTCTAATTGACTAAACAGGCCCGATATATGAGTTTGATTCGACTAAATTTGAACAGATAGTTGGGTATTTGAAGAAACAGAATCTCGGGTTTGGTTGAGTTAGTTTTGATCACTTTCCGGAGAGATTCAATCGGAGATTTCTGTTGGATTTGACTTGAATTAGTTAAACATGCCTGGTATGGGTGATCGAATAGGTTGCATTTGGCTAGATCATCGACTTTGAGATAAATTGGGGAAAAGAATAATACTCACCTGCGATATTTCTATTTTGGATCTGAACGAAATATAGTTGGAGATATTCACGGAAATTAATTCATATCTTCTTGTTACAACTAAACAGGAAAGGTAAAAAACGTGAAAAATGAAGATTTCCATGGGCTTTCTATTAAATAGGGGAGTTAGAATATATCGAGTATCTTTGATTTATATTTGGCAATTACGTGGATTGGGAGAAGAGTATCTTTAGTAAATTACGAGTCCATCAAGTTTTTGAAGGAATTTGTGTTAAACATGGATGCAGACGCGTAAAATTGAGAGAGAAAAAGGGACAGTCTCGTGGCTTTCTGCGAAAGCAAAAGCAGAGATATTCGGGAGATATTTTTGCCTGCTGGGTATATAAATAGGAGTTGGGAGTCCCAGAGAAGATTATTGAGAGTCAGGGACCGAGAAGAGGTGTTAGGGGTAGCTGCAGGTGGAGTTGCAGAGAAGCTGCATGTGAGTTCTGGCGGAGAATAAGAAGAAGAACAAATGGCAGCTGAAGTCAGTCGCTTTAAGTCTTAGTTGGAATAGGGCTTCAGCTACTGTCACATTCATTCAGGCACTGTTCTTTGTAACAACAATTCTGTAACGCCAAGATAGCGTTGCAGATTGACTATTTTTCATTATTTTCCATCTTTGCTTCGTTGTAAACACCTTTTGAGCTATGAATAAATTTTTGAGTGTGTTTTCAATATGTGGAGTTAAACCCCAACACTGGGACAATGGAGGAAGCCATTCTTCACGCATGTGATAATTTTATTTAATTCTTTTATGACTTTTGCACTATTTTAAATTGATTTATGATTTTATTGAATGGTTGTCATTTCAATTGATGGGTCATGCTTAGCTTAAATGTTTTGGTGTCCCATGCTTTAGATTTACATTCATTACTTTCAGAATTTTCTTTGGCAAAGAACATAGTCAATAATTGTTACTTTATGAGCTATAATTGTCTGGAATTAATAGTTGAACCACATGAGTATGAGAATTGGTGGAATCCTGAGTATCAGTACCTCTCGATATTATGACAATCTTTTGTATATATTTTCTTTATTTTTAGTGTTTTCAATTTTTAAGTCTGAACTATAATCTTTACAAGTCCGAGTGAACGCCAACTCTATCTACCACTATATAAACAACATCAATTTTTGGAACCGCTGCCTAAGACTTGTTTTTAGGGTTATAGATTTATTTTTCTTGTTTGCTAGAACAATCGTGAACCTCATCCTGATCTAGTTCTTTTTGTTATCGAGGTAATACTGATCTCTTTCAGGTTAGATATAAATCGCAAAGTTTTCATCGTCCCAGACTTAGTGATTCTTGAACATAGATATATGAAAATGATTAGTTCACAATTGTTCTTGAGAGGTGGTTAATAATCCATACTTCCCATCTAACTAAGTGTAAGTGTTCTGGATTTGTGAGGTTTCCTATCTTTTTCTATTGCAAACAGATTTCCAAGCCTTGATCTATTCGATCTAAAGTGAAATCAAATATGCTTATCTGTTAGAAGCAGATTGGTACCAAAAGTCTTCAATTAGGCTATAAAGGACGTCAGCTAAGAAAATCGATTTCGTAGAGCCTTGCGAGATTCAAGAGACGCAATAAACACGACTGCATCTGAATTGCTTGGAGTCTCAATTCGGTCTCATCTGATAGTAGGCTAGTGTCTGTAGCGGCTTAATACAGTTCGGTGTTTAAATCTGGACGAGGTTCTGGGTTATTCTGTAGTTGTGGTTTCCCAGTTAACAAAACTTCAGGTGTTTTGTGTTGCTCTCTTTCCACATTATATTAAATATCTTTATAATAGAATAATACAAGTAATACGATTCAATTCTAGTATATACGCCCATATTAATTGTGATCAACTACGAGACTTGTTCTTGTAGAATTTGAATATCGAAAGATAAATGACAATTTTCATACTTGGCAGAATTCGTATTTGATTATTTGGATACGACTAGATTGATCTTGGATATTGATTTTTGAGATCGACTAAGTACTCTTCGTTAGGGCGTTGCTCGGTTGAACCCACCAAGCGTTGGCATGTCAAGGTTGGTTGTCATATTCTAGTATCAAAAATATTAGAGTCAACTTCGTTTATGTTAGACTAGAAAGTCTAGGAATTTTGAGACATGCCAGTATTACAATGAAGTCATGGCAGAGCCGGTCCCAAGAGCGAAACCAATTTCCAATATTCACATATTATTTCAGGGTTTGTGTGAGTTTGGAATTAGGGTTTTCTAGATAGGAAAGTTTTGGATGTCGATATAGTTTGAATATATGCATAATTCTTATCATTGATTGTTCAAAGATATTCCTTGATACTCAAGGTGACCCGAAGGCGAAATATTGGACAATATTTTAAATAAGATTTTCGAATTATATGTTTTTAGTTTTTCAGCAATCAAAACATCTTTGTAGAAAAGATATATTAGTCAAGTGCTAAACATATATTAGGTATTTTTTTAAAGAGAAATTTTGGAATTATAGGCTGGATATTAGCTGGAAATATGAAAACCGAAATTAGGTACTTCATTGCATATCTTGAAAATCTTTTCGGTTTTGGAATTTCCTTGTTGTCTAAACAACATTGGTCTATGAATATTTAAGTTTTTTATTTTTCCAAACTATCCTTAGCCTGGAAAACTTCATCTTTTTGTTGTTTTTGGTGGAGCCGACTAATAGTGTTACTTGTAAAATTATTCCGGAGAGGAGAATACCCTAATTAGGAAAAATCTCTTATGTATGCTCGTTTAAAGACTTATGTGGGATCAAGAATCTCTAGAAAGTACACTTGGTGGGAAACTATATACTTACATTGTTATTTAGTTTTCGATTATTGATTTGGTTGACTAACAATTATTGACAATTTGATTGCATCTAGTTTGATTATTCTTGAGAGCCTTCTCTCTTTGACATAAGTGTTAGAGCATTGCTCGGTCGAACTCGCATGCGTTGCTATCTCAAGCATGTTTGTCAATGTTAGTGATCAAAACTATAAGTCTTGATTTCTAGTCTACTATAGCTAAGGTATCGGACCAGGATAGAAAGTATAGTTGAGCTCAAGAAATCCTTGGAAATCATCATACAAGACGAAGGACTACTCAAGGAATTGGTTGATCTTCATATACTAAAAGGTATGTGGAGACTTGAACTTATCTATCACTCAAAAGTCTATTTATCCCCTATCTTAAGACAAAAGTCGTTTTGCTATATAGACTTAGATTATACACATTTGGTATTTCGAGCTGAGTTTACCCCTCCTATCTATTTCTCGAAATATGTGTTGGTAAATCTTTCGCTTTATCCCAGTTCATTTTTACCTAGTGACGAAAGTCATGTTATGTTTCAATCACTTTGAAAATTGCTCTGACAAAAAATGGTTTGTGAATAACAACTATATAACGTTCTCTGAGAATGTTTCAATGATTGAAATGAGAGTTTAGACTATATAACCATTTGGAGGATATAAGCATTATTGAGGAAACACATATGTGTATAAGTTCTTATTGCTTGAACTGAAGTTTGCGAACATTGTTGATCAAGTGAACCGGAGAAGTGCGTGAGCTAAGTCCGCGAACTCAGTCCGCGAACTGGCGAAGTTCTCAAACCCGAGAATTTCTGCTGGAGTTTGTGAACTCCATCCGGGAACTTAAGTCCGCGAACCCAGTCCACGAACTTGAGTAGGTTATGTATAAAAACAATGTTTATTGAACTTATCTTTATAAACTAAGGAATGCAATTGCAAACCATGGCTATAGAGTTCATGAACCGATTCATGTGAATCAAATCGTTTTTGCTTCAATTGTGTCTTGTACGTAGTACATAAGATTTCTTTGCAATTGAACAACTCTCTAACTAGTTCATTTGAGTCATTTGAACTAGTTATGGTGAATAAGAATATGGTTGATATGAAAGTGATCATATGGCTAACCATTTGGTTAACTATTGTTGAACCAACTAATGTACAAGTTTGGGTACGGTTACACAAGCCCAAGAACGTGCATTTCATTTGTGTATAACAAGTTATGTTTTCGATCTAACGGTTGATAAATATTAGCTTGAATCTAAATCAGGTTTTCATCTAACGGTGAATATTGAATGCTTTGTTACCAAGCTAACATTGATTGCAAACCCTGATTTGAAAGACTATATAAGGGAGAACTCTAGCAACTGGGAAACCTAATCCCACATATTCTCTGTGATACTAGTTACTCTAAGCTAGAGTCGATTCTCCTTTAACCTTTGGTATCTTATTCTAAACCAGGTTAACGTCTTAAATACTTCATTGGGATTGTGAATCCAGACCGATACTAATTTCTTGTAGTTGTGTGATGTGATCTTGATGTTTCTATCTTACGAGTACAATTGTAATAATTGGCTTGAGATTTCTATCTCCGATAGGCAAGATAAAAAGTAATCACAAACATCTACGTCTCATCATTTGTGACTCCACAATATCTTTTTTCGCTGCGTCGATTAAGATTATTGTGAGGTGATTGATAATACTAGGTTGTTCTTCGGGAATATAAGTCCGGATTATCAATTGGTTCCTATTCACCTTGATTTATCAAAAGACGGAACAAAACTCGTAGGTATATTCGTGGGAGACGGATTTATCTATTACCATATACTTTTCTGTGTGATACAAATTTGTTTATTAAAGTCTTCGACTTTGGGTCTTAGCAACTCTTAGTTGTGGGTGAGATCAGCTAAGGGAATCAAGTACGTAATATCCTGCTGGGATCAGAGACGTAAGAGCATAATTGTACCTTGGATCAGTGTGAGATTGGTTGGGGTTCAACTACAGTCCGGACCGAAGTTAGTTTGGAGTAGTCTAGTATCTGTAGCGGCTTAATACAGTGTGTGTTCAATCTGGACTAGGTCCCGGGGTTTTTCTGTATTTGCGGTTTCCTCGTTAACAAAATTTCTGGTGTTTGTGTTATTTATTTTCCGCATTATATTTGTTTATATAATTGAAATAATACAGGTTGTGCGTTGTTCAATCAATTAAAATATCCGACCTTTTGGTTGTTGATTTAAATTTATTGACACTTGGATATTGGTCTTTGGTACCATCCAAGTTATCTCTCTTTGATAAAGACTCGCAGATTTCTATTTGCTTGAGTATAGATCAAATCAAGAGATTGAGATATAAACTCTTTGATATACTTTTTATCTAGATTGAGTCTGACTGTCTAGTTGATTCTCTAGAAAGTATATTGGAGTTTGTCCATACAGATTTCTAAGCGAAATATTGGGTGTGGTTGTTAGGCCCCCGCTTTTTCAATCGGTATCAGAGAAGGCAAACACGTTAAAGACCTTACAAGTATGTGTTTGTAGCCATCTGACTCTATGGACAGAAGTGCTAACTCAATAAATGCACCACCAGATCCAGGGATTTCAGAAATTTCTTCCATGTCTGATTTAATTAAATCTGTAGAAGAAATTCTGTCTAAACCTTCACCAAGGAAAAAATCCTTTGAAGTTTTTTCAGGAATTAAAAAGAAGCTTGAAAGCCTATCTTCTGATGTTGAGTCATACCTTCAGAAATAACAAGAGTCTCTTGACAGGATGAATCAGGTTATCTTGAATAATATTTAAAGTGAGGTTGATATTGAATTACTAATCAATGAGTGCAATACTCCTTCTCTGGGTAATCCAATTAGTTATATCAAACTAAACGAATTACAAGAGGAGTTTAAATCTCAGTCCTCTGAGTCCATCATCTCAAAGGGTAAATTGATTCATTGCTCAATCCTTGATACTTTGTGTCAAGATAGTAGTACTATCTTCTCTCACAAAAGCTAGGAAGTATCTTTTTACTAAAAGAGTTTCCCCTTACAGTAATAAGAACTATCTGAAGGAATCTTTGTTTAAAAGTTGGAAAACGAGAAAAAGGAAAAACAGTCTTTGTTTTTTCTTGAAGCTCTTTGATAAACTTATAAAAATATTTTTATGGGAGGTTCTCAACACGATGAGATGCAAGAGCTGTTGGAAAGAAGCTATTTCATGGTGTCATGTTGTGCAGGAATAATTTTTGTCTCTACAAAAATTATCCAAAACAAATGAATGTTGAGTTGTTGCTCCTTTTGTTCTAAACAAGGCCTTGACTTGCACACGAGCAGGTCACATACGTTGGACCAAAGACGTCTCACGAACGAATCTAGTATTCAAACGTGTCAAGATGATTTATTCGACACTTAAAAAGGAAAAAGAAAATTTATGGTTCTTTCACCCTTCCTCTTCATCTCTCCAGTTCGTATACGAGAGAAGAAACTCCACAGTCCTCATTCCTTCAACATTTCGATTCCCTTCAACTCTTTTCTCAATCTTTTTAAGTATTATTGGGTTCTTTAGAATCGCAACAAAAATAGACGCCATGGGTTTGCGTTCGTTTCTTGACCTTCTGCAGTTCTGGTACCTCACCATTGATTGTTAGTCCGCGAACCAAGTAAGTTTCTCAAACTTCTCGTTCTCATTTTTTACCAAAAATGTTTTCTAAGAAGAGAGCTAATTGTGGTGAAAGTTTGAGTACTCAAAAATCGTGATGAGTCCTTTAATGACGCAATCTTGAGAATTAGGTTCGAGAACACTAAGGCTCGAGATTACTATGTGGAGTATAGTACTAAGAAGCCCATTATTGAAAAAATATATAATCCTGTAGAACTTAAAGTAGAAGGTCTTCATGAGTTCTTTGAGAATCATTATTGGGAATTATTCACCGTCCTATGGGTACTACCTATAGGGAACTGACAACCCAGTTTTACGCAAACTTGCATGAGCCCGACTATGTAAACTGCACCTTCAAGACTATTGTTGAAGGAAAATTTTTTGTTGTGGAGCGTCAAGTTATTGCTTATCTCCTGAACCTGACTCATGTTGGCGACTTCCTTTTACCTCCTCCTGAGCACTTGAGACCCTCTCCAAATGTGCTCTCAAATTTCCTTCTTGCAAGGGATGTTTCCTGGAGTGAATGAAAAATTGATGCTCATGACGCTGCATTGTTCCTTAGAGCTGCTGGAAAATTACTGGTAGCTAACTTGATGCCCAGCACTCTTGACAGACAAATATGGACCAAGCCCCTTACAGAATTGGTTTATTAAGTCGTCTAAGGAAGAAATATTGATTTTTGTGGTCTCATTATTCGTCAGATGATAAGTGTCAGACAGGTTGCAAGGAAGACTCTTAGATTTCCTTGCCTTATCTCAAGAATCTGGAGTGAATTTGGCATAGTTGCTGTAGGGACAAATCTTGGAGGACCAAAAGTCTTGACCATGAACAGTATTGCAAAAATGTCCATAACTCCAGCAGCTTCTAATTCTGAACTCCTTCATCTCCAGCATGAGAATGAAGTATTTAAAGAGCAGCTGGATTATGCTCAGACAGCGTATCCTGAACTGGATGAGAAGTTTTATGAAATAGCTAGGGATATGAATTAAAACTGCTCACTGTTCTTACTTTCTATGGTATGATGAACCTTTTGCTGTCATCTACCTTCTATTATCTGTTTAAACTTCTTATGTTGGTTTTGAGTTGATACTCTTGTGTTGTAATAACTTTAATGGCACCTTATGATGTGATTTTCAATGTTGTTGTAGGAATAAGATTCATTCAAGACTTGTGAAAGCAGATTTTAGGCTTAATTTTAAATAAAAAATATAGGAAACTTAAATAAAAGTGTTATGAAAAATATGGAGAAGACTGGGACTATGGATTCCACTAATTACCAATATCAAAGTGATTTTTATTCTCTAATTATAATTATGCAAATCCTTCATTCAAATTGATTCTTAATATTGCAAAAGTTGATTTTTTAGAAATAACAATTGTAAATCAAAAGTATGGGACATCAAAACCCTAGGCTAGCATGCTCCATCAATTGAAATAACAATTGTTTAACAAAAACCATTTTATATATTTATTTATCAAGGCAAATAATCATATAATAGTTGCATAAATTAAATAAAATAGAGATTACCACATTTCATTGGCGAAATAGCTTCCTCCGTCGCCCCAGAGTGGGTTTAGCTCATCATTGTGTAAACTTGCTCAAAATATTGATTCATGCTCAAAATTTGTTTACAAAGATGAAATGGAGAGAAAATAATGAAAATCGGGTGTTTGCAACGTTTATAATTGTTGCAAAACACTGTTACAAAGAACGATAAAATTGAATTGTTGTTGTTGCTGTATCTCTACGACCCTGGTGTGACTGTCGTTGTCATTGTAGCATGAACGATTGCCTCTGGTGGTATTTTGTTCTTCGTGTTCTTCAACAGCAGCAGAAATGGTGGTTCTCTGGTGCGATTTTTTCTATTCTGTTGTTGCTCTCCGCCTCTCCCAAACTCTCTGTTCTCTTCAATGATACCCTAATAGGCTATTTATACTCAACAGGGACTAGAATATTCGCTCATTACTCCGGAAAATCCTTCCAATACTCGGCAGTAAAAGAAAATATTATCGGGAATATTTTCTTCCCTTTTTCTTCTCCTGCACGCGTTAAATCTCTGCAAACTCGTTCCAACACGTCTCTGCATGACTCATAACATGGTGTAGTCTCACGAAACTCTCAAATTCCCGTGAATATCTCCATCCAGGTCGTGTTCACATGTATCTTCGCTGCTTCACTTCAACACGGGTTCTAGCCAAATTTAATCGAACCGATGACCCATATCAATCTTGTTAGGCTCAGTCAAGTCTTCCCATGCAATTCCAGCTATTGAGTCTGGCTAAATCATCACCAAAAACTCGAACCAGAAATGTGTTCTTGCTGCCATTGTTTCCCGCCAAAACCAGAGTTTTGAAACAATGAAGATGGGTAGCCCTTATCCAACGTCTTGGGTGCCAAATAACCAGTGGGTGCTATAGACAAATGGGATACACATAGTCGTGGGTGCTCCTTAGCAAAAGTGGGGGTTCGTATAGCAAATGTCCTCCAGGGGTACTCCGAGCAACTTTTCGAGCCGAATTTTCCAATAATATTTATTTCCAAAAAAATACCTACAAACACACAAAACACCATAATAAGTACGAAATCGAGTACTAACAATACGGAATATTGAGGACAAATTAGACACAAAAATGCGTCTATCAAATACCCCCTAACTTATTATTTGCTAGTCCTCGAGCAAATCTAATCTAGAAAATAAAAATGACTACACTTAGCACGTGCAGGAAGCCGTTAAACCACTAGGTGGCCCTAGTGGCGGAGTGTTGTCTCTGGAGGTTTTACCAGAGGTGTACCCACAAAACCTTTACTCCAGACCCTAGCTATCTACGCAGAACCTTGGAAAGCACTAAAGAATTTCCTTGGTTGGCATACTCTCATTGACTACGGGAGGAAGTACCCTGATGCGAAATTCCAATTGTTGTACACGAGTTTGCACTCAGCATACTAAAATTCATATATAAGTGATAGAGCTCTACTCAGATAGTTTCTGTACATCATAACCGGAGTCAACCAATCACATGGAAAGATTAAGAAGATGGATAAAGAGATAGTTAAAAGTGAACGGTGTTTCCCATATCTGTCTGAAGGCCTCTGCCAAGGTGAACCTATCCTAATGGACTGAGATACCGGTCTGACTAATATCAACACAACTGGCATATACAAGGGGACCAGTGGTCGATAAACCTAACTCTAGGTCAACACAACTGGCATATACAAGGGCACCAGTGGTCGACTTTATTGAATTTATTCCGGTTGGTATAATGGTCTGGTCTCATTTTTTTTGATGGTATCTCAATCACTTTATTCCACCCTAGCAAAGGTAACAACTTGAATCGTGTGCCCCACCAAATTACTTAAAAAATAAAAACATAAGGATTAGGATTCATCGAGATATGACGAAACTACCATGTTTTTGTTTTAATTCTAACACCTGAGCTCTGTGCTTTTATGAATAGACTCTTTAGATGTTTCCATCTAATCAGATTGGTTCCTCAACTCCTACAACCAAGATGTTCCCATCCACTTAGATTGGTTAGTGCCAACCTTAATAAGCATAAATTTCTAGGCTCTGGAGTTTATTTATTGCAACTAAAAGCTAACAAAAAGTTTCTTCCCCAACCCCAAACTTAAATCTAACATTGTCCTCAATGTTTCTAATGAAAGAGCAATACCAAACAGTAAAGTAACATGAGGAATTAGTAAAGAGATAAGTCGGAAAGATAGTACCTGGGTGAAGAGAGAAATCAAAAACTAGTATACAACATACAATCGCCTCGATGGTCAATCAAGGGTAAACAGGGTCCTCCTCAATATCACCTGTAGGAAAGGGCTCTAAAAAGGGTTTCAATCTCTGACTGTTAACCTTCGAAGAACTACTACCATCCGGTGTCTCGATTTCAACAGCTCCATGAGGAAAGACAGTGCGAACAATAAAAGGACCCGTCCACCGAGAACGTAACTTCCCAGGGAAAATATGCAAGCGGGTATCATACAGAAGAACTTTTTGACCTGGAGAAAATGACTTTCTTAAGATATTTCTATCATGCACAAGTTTCATTTTGTTCTTATACTCCTTAGCACTATCGTATGCATCTCTACGAATCTCTTCCAACTCGTTGAGCCGGAGTTTCCTATGGGCTCCTTCCTTGTCGAGTGAAAAATTTAGCTGCTTAACAGCCCAATAAGCTCTATGCTCTAACTCAACAGGTAAGTGACATGCCTTGCCATAAACAAGACGATAAGGCGACATTCCAATGAGGGCCTTAAACACAGTACGGTAAGCCCATAAGGCATCAGTAAGCCTAGACGACCAGTCTTTCCGATTAGGATTAACTGTTTTCTCTAATATATGTTTTATCTCCCTATTGGAAACTTCTACCTGACCACTAGTCTGTGGATGATACGGGGTAGCTACCTTATGTGTAATACCATATTTTTTCATCAAAAGCCTAAAAGGTCCATTACAAAAGTGCGACCCTCCATCACTAATTATAGCTCGCGGTGTACCAAAACGTGTAAGTATATTATTTTTCAAGAACTCAATCACAACCCTGTGGTCATTGGTTTTACACGCAGCCGCCTCAATCCACTTAGAGACATAGTCTACAGCGACAAGGATGTATAAGTTACCAAAAGAATTAGGAAACGGACCCATAAAGTCAATACCCCACACGTCAAAGACCTCCACAACTAAAATAGGGTTCAAGGGCATCATGTTCCTACGGGAAATGGTTCCTAATTTCTGGCAACGTTCACAAGTCACACAGTAACTGTGGGAGTCTTTAAACAACGAAGGCCAATAGAATCCACACTGCAATATCTTAGCAGCAGTTTTCTTAGCACTAAAGTGACCCCCACAAGCATGATCATGACAAAAGGAAATAATACTGGACTGGTCACTCTCAGGTATACATCTCCTAATAATCTGGTCTGGACAATACTTAAACAAATAAGGATCATCCCAAAAGAAGTGCTTAACCTCAGCTAAAAACCTAGAACGATCTTGTTTACCCCAATGTTGGGGCATTCGACCAGTAACAAGATAGTTCACTATATTCGCATACCAAGGTAATTGGGTAACAAAGAACAATTGTTCATCAGGAAAGCTATCCCTTATAGGAAGGGAATCATCAGGGGAACTAACAACTAGCCTAGACAAGTGGTCTGCTACAACATTTTCGGCACCCTTTTTGTCTCTAATGTCTGGAGAAAACTCTTGCAACAAAAGGATCCACCTAATCAATCTAGGTTTTGTATCCTTCTTAGACAAAAGATATTTCAAAGCAGCATGATCAGTATATATGATCTTAGAACCTAAGAGATAGGGTCTAAACTTGTCTAAGGCAAACACAATGGCTAACAGTTCCTTCTCGGTAGTGGTATAGTTCAACTGGGCATCAGAGTTTTGCTAGCATAGTAAATCACATGAAGTAATTTGTTTTCTCGCTGACCTAGCACAACACCAATAGCATAATCTGAAGCATCCACATGATCTCAAAGGGTAGGTTCCAGTTGGGTGCCTGGACTATGGGGGCGGTAGTGAGTAAATTCTTAAGCTTCTCAAAAGCCTCTAAACAAGCATCATCAAAGACAAACTTAACATCTTTTGCAAGCAAATTGCAAAGAGGTCTAGAAATTAGGCTAAAATCCTTAATGAATCGACGATAAAAACCTGCATGCCCTAAGAATGACCTAATATCTCTTACGGTTTTTGGGACCTGTAAAGTCTTAATAAGGTCAACTTTGGCTTTATCTACCTCTATACCCTTAGAAGATACGATATGCCCTAAAACAATTCCTGAACGAACCATGAAGTGACATTTCTCCCAATTAAGCACTAAATTTTTTCCTTACACCTAGTCAACTAGTGACAAATGATGCAAGCACTCATCGAAAGACGAACCAAACACTGAAAAATCATCCATAAAGACCTCTAAGAACCGTTCTACCATGTCAGAAAATATGCTCATCATGCAACGCTGAAAAGTCGCAGGGGCATTACAAAGCCCGAAAGGCATGCGTCTATACGCAAAGGTACCAAAGGGACAGGTAAAAGTGGTTTTCTCCTGGTCTTCTGGGGCAATAACGATCTGATTATATCCAGAGTAGCCATCTAAAAAGCAGTAGTGACTATGTCCAGCTAATCTCTCTAGCATCTGGTCGATGAAGGGAAGGGGAAAGTGGTCCTTCCTAGTGACCTTGTTCAATTTCCTATAGTCAATACAAACACGCCAACCCGTGGTCACTCGGGTCGGGATTAACTCATTGTTATCATTCTGGACTACAGTAATACCGGATTTCTTGGGTACAACCTGAACGGGGCTGACCCACTTACTGTCTGAAATGGGGTAGATAATGCCTGCATCTAACAACTTAAGGACCTCGTTTCGAACTACCTCTTTCATATTAGGGTTTAGTCGACGTTGCATCTCCCTAGAAGGTTTGGTATCACTCTCTAAATAGATCTGATGCATACAAACAGTGGGACTTATACCCTTAATGTCAGCTATGGTCCACCCTAAAGCTTCCTTGTTGTTTTGAAGGACGGTTACTAGCCTACTTTCCTGGTCACTATCCAAGACGGAAGAAATAATCACAGGTAAAGTCTCAGACGGGCCTAAAAACATATATTTCAGGGAATCTGGCAATGGTTTTAGGTCCAACTTAGGAGGCTCTTCTAATGAAGGAACTAGGGTAGACTTAGAAACTGGTAGTGGTTCGAACTTAGGTTTCCATCCATTACTAGTATCTAACAAAGGGGTTGAATCTAACAAAGCATTCACCTCATTAATCACATTATCATCATCAAAATCAATCCCAAAGTGAGCTAGGCATTTCTCTAATGGATCTTCTAACAAAGTGTTTGGTAATGACTCCTCGACTAATGTTCCTATCATGTTCACCTCTTCTATGTTCGAGTCATCTAGTTCAGAGGGTAGCTTACTAATATTAAAAATGTTCAGCTCAATAGTCATATTACCAAAAGACAATTTCATAATACCATTTCGACAGTTAATGATCGCATTGGATGTAGCTAAAAACGGGCGACCTAAAATTACCGGTATCTGGTTCTCTGGGTCAGGGACAGGTTGGGTATCTAGGATAACAAAATCCACTGGATAAATAAACTTGTCAACCTCTATGAGAACATCCTCGATCACACCACGAGGAATTTTAACGGACCTATCAGCTAACTGAAGTGTCATCTGGGTAGGTTTCATCTCACCAAGTCCTAGCTTAAGGTATACATGATATGGTAGTAAGTTCACACTAGCTCCTAAGTCAAGCAACGCTTTCTCAACACGGTATTTACCTATTGTGCAATAAATGGTAGGGGAACCTGGGTCTTTATACTTAGGAGTAGCGGTATTCTGAATAATATAACTCACCTGACTATCTAGAAAGGCTTTCTTCTGGACATTAAGCTTTCGCTTTCGCGTACACATATCCTTGAGAAACTTGGCATAAGAGGGAATCTGCTTAATTGCATCTAGTAGTGGAAGGTTGATAGTTACCTGCTTAAAAACCTCAAATATATCATTAAAATTGGACTCCCTCTTAGTTGGAACTGCAGCTGTGGGAATGAGGCTCTAAGGACAAAGATAGGCTCAATATGACCCTCATTGGTGTCTTTAGAGACTCTATCAGTCTCCTCAGTTTCTGGTTCAGAAGGATGAACTATAGCATGTTCACTATCAGGCATGGAAACCTTGTTGTCTATCACTCTACCACTCCTAAAGGTTTTAATAGCATTCACATGATCAGATGGTCTTTCACCCATTTCATTAATTCCTCTAGGGTTGGGTTGAGTCTGACTAGGAAACTTACCTCTTTCTCTTAAAGACTCATTTATCTGACTAACCTGGGTTTCAACTCGGAAATAGCCTGAGAGTTAGCCTGACCTATTCTCTTATTTTCTTCTAAACCTTGAGCAACAGATTGTTGAAACTGCACAGTGTTACGAGTTAACAAAGCAAGAGACTCTTCTAAACTCATAATCTTCTTATCCGAAGGGTTCTGAAACTGTGCCGGAGCTGAAGGATTCTTAGTGTAGCCAAAACCTGGGGAACCTGAGCATTACTAGACTGACCTTGATTCTGGCCCCTTGGACCAAGAAAGGTTTGGATGGTTTCTCCATCCAGGGTTATAGGTTTCTGAATATGGGTCAAACTTCTGTCGGTTATCAAACCTAGTGTTGTTATAAAGAGCATTGGCTTGCTCTTCAACAGCATGGCCTTCCCAAAAAGGCTCATTTCTTCCACTACTACCACTAGAATGACCTAATTCTAAGGCTTCTAACCTTTTGGCTATAGCTGCTATTTTGGCATCTGACTCATAGATCCTTCTACCCTATTAACATTTCCTCTACTTAGAAGAATTGTTTTCTGGGGTTCCCTACTATTTTCCCATTGTTGGGTCTTATCGGCGATTTCATTCAAAAATGTCATCGCTTCATCAACAGTTTTATTCTCAAACCCACCTGTGCATAAGGACTCAACCATGGTTGTTGTTGAATAATCTAAACCCTCGTAGAGGATCTGAACTAACCTAACCTTCTCCAAACCATGATGAGGACATTGAGATATCAAGTCATTGAACCTTTCTAAGTACCTATATAAAGATTCTCCCTCTTGTTGGGCAAAAGTACATATTTGTGTCCTAATAGACGATGTTTTATGCCTTGGGAAAAACTTATGTATAAAGGCAGAAGTAAGTTGGTCATAGGTTTCAATTGACTCAGAGTCCAAACTATACAGCCAAGATTTGGCTTTATCTTTTAAGGAAAAGGGGAATAACCTAAATTTCAACGCATCATCACTTAGGTTTTTAATTTTCAGAGTACTACAAACTTCCTCAAATTCCCTAACATGAAAATAGGGGTTCTCATTCTCCTTCCCTAAAAACATTTGGAGAATCTATAAAGTCTCAGGTTCAGTTCATAATTTGCCTCGGTTTCAGCTAACTTGATACAAGACGGACGAGAGGTCCTAGTTGGGTTTAGCAAAGCTTTCAAAGTTGCCATTTCTGGCACTACCAAAGGACTAGGAGTACTAGGGGTATTTTCCTCACGAAGAGACAAATTCTCAAAACTGAAGTTTCCAAAAACGGGGCTCTCAAAAGAAGAGTCTTCGAGCTCCCCGCCTTCACAAGAAGAACTACTAGGTTTGTCACTAATAAAACGACCTAGAGTGTTTCTTTTCCAAGCCCGTTTAAAAACTTCGGGCATACACTAGAAAAACAAAATTAAAAAGAAAAGTCCTAAAAAGGAAGGGATGTTCTATGCAAACACAAACAAGGCTGACTCCACCACAGCAAACCTACTGATTTCTAGCAAACAAAAAGCATGGTGGCTCCACTTAGATTGTTTCTAGACCAGCTTCTAATCCTTCGAACAGGAATTCGTTACAATTTAAGCAAACCCCTCTGGAATCAATTCGAGTTAAATTAAGTTGAATAGAGGCGAGGGAAGCTAGGTGGAGCTTTGATACCCAAGGCCTCACCGGTATTACAAGGCGGCGCAGTCACGCATTCAACTTACAGAAACCGTCAAGAACTTCGAAGTATGCTTAAAAGAGTAACCAATATTTTTCGAATGACTTTCCTGTTAAGCTCGTTACCCTATCGGTCTCGTTCTAGTCAAAATTTTAGGCTTAGGTTCGCGTTTGGTGTCGCTTTCCTAAGGCAGGCAAGAAGAGAACGGTGATGAAATCCGAACCCTTATCTTGTATGGCCAGTCCTTTCCCTTTACTAGGAAATTAAAGCAGCCGTTTTCAAGTCCTCAACATATATGCATATGAAGAAAGACAGTAACTCGCTGACAGGGGATTCGCGAGTGTTTCGACAAACTTACCTCCCGTACCAGACGGGGGATGAACCTTTGTAGTGGACTCGGCCCACGACTCTTATGTCATGTACAAACCCGAGGGGCCGATGTGATATCGTAATCACCGTCCTTCTCTGCAAACAATTTATATTTAAACTACCCTTCCGTAGGGTTTAAAAATAATGTCCTAAAATTTAAAGTCCAAAGTCCAAAAATATAAAGTGTAAAAGAAAAAGAAAGTCTAAAAAAAATAAAAATGTCTCTCTTTTTTTTATAAAATAAAAAAATCTTCTTCTTTCGCTCCTTTCGCTTTGCCTTTCACTCGAAGTCTTTAAGTATTCACCAAAATCTTTGGAAAAATTTTCTTTCGCTCCAAATTACGAATTCTGTAAGAAAAGGACGAAAACCCAAAAACGTAAAGAAGAACAAATAAAAAAAAAACCTAAAAAAAAAATCTAAAAACTCTATCCTAAAGACAAGTCCTTGTCGGCGGCGCCAAAAATTGATGTGATTTTCAATGTTGTTGTAGTAATAAGATTCGTTCAAGACTTGTGAAAGCAGATTTTAGACTTAATTTTAAATAAAAAATATAGGAAACTTAAATAAAAGTGATATGAAAAATATGGAGAAGACTGGGACTATGGATTCCACTAATTACCAATATCAAAGTGATTTATATTCTCTAATTATAATTATGCAAATCCTTCATTCAAATTGATTCTTAATATTACAAAAGTTGATTTTTTAGAAATAACAATTGTAAATCGCAAGTATGGGACATCAAAACCCTAGGCTAGCATGCTCCATCAATTGAAATAACAATTGTTTAACAAAAACCATTTTATCTATTTATTTATCAAGGCAAATAATCATATAATAATTACATAAATTAAATAAAATAGAGATTACCACATTTCATTGGCGAAATAGCTTCCTCCGTCGCCCCAGAGGATGGGTTTAGCTCATCATTGTGTAAACTTGCTCAAAATATTGATTCATGCTCAAAATTTGTTTACAAAGATGAAATGGAGAGAAAATAATGAAAATCGGGTGTTTGCAATGTTTATAATTGTTGCAAAACACTGTTACAAAGAACGATAAAATTGAACTATTGCTGTTGATGTATCTCTGCGACCCTCGAGTGACTGTCGTTGTCACTGTAGCATGAACGACTACCTCTGGTGGTCTTTTGTTCTTCGTATTCTTCTTCAGCAGCAGAAATAGTGGTTCTCTAGTGCGATTTTTTCTCTTCTGTTGTTGCTCTCCGCCTCTTCCAAACTCTCCGTTCTCTTCAGTGATACCCTAATAGGCTATTTATACTCAACAGGGACAAGAATATTTGCTCATTACTCCGGAAAATCCTTCCAATACTCGGCAGTAAAAGAAAATATTCTCGGGAATATTTTCTTCCCTTTTTCTTCTCCTCCACGCGTTAAATCTCTGCAAACTCGTTCCAACACGTCTCTGCATGGCTCAGAACATGGTGTAGTCTCACGAAACTCTCCAAATCCCGTGAATATCTCCATCCAGGTCGTGTTTGCATGTATCTTCGCTGCTTCACTTCAACACGGGTTCTAGCCAAATTTAATCGAACCGATGACCCATACCAATCCTGTTAGGCTCAGTCAAGTCTTCCCATGCAATTCCAGCTATTGAGTCTGGCTAAATCATCACCAAAAACTCGAACCAGAAATGTGTTCTTGTTTCCATTGTTTCCCGCCAAAACCAGAGTTTTGAAACGATGAAGATGGGTAGCCCTTATCCAACGTCTTGAGTGCCAAATAACCAGTGGGTGCTATAGACAAATGGGTTACACATAGCCGTGGGTGCTCCTTAGCAAAAGTGGGGGTCCGTATAGCAAATGTCCTCCAGGGGTACTCCGAGCAACTTTTCGAGCCGAATTTTCCAACAATATTTATTTCCAAAAAAATACCTACAAACACTCAAAACACCATAATAAGTACGAAATCGAAAACTAACAATACGGAACATTGAGGACAAATTAGACACAAAAATGCGTCTATCACCTTAGCCTTGAATGATCCTTTCTTTCAATTAAATTTGTTAAGTGTGTTAAGCTCATAAGAAGTACATATGATCTTGTAAAAAGCAAAGTCTTTTGTAAGTTGATATGTATGTATTTATGAAAGAATGAATTGACTTTTGACAAATACAAAAGTTAAGCCTATTATGTCAATTTTTGATGGAAGATAGGTTAAAATATTTTGTGTTCAAGGATTATGTCTATTGGATTCCATTGTGCAAATGGTGATGGAATATATTGAGTCCTTGATTATTCCACGGTATTAGGTCGATCTCCATTCCACAATTTATGTACATACTGTGTTGTTCCATAAGGTGTCTTATGTTGAGCTCTATCGACTAAGTCATTGTTTTGGCATAGTTGTTCCATGAGATACTTTGTGTCGAGCATGACCAATTAAATTGATTACTTTTGTGATTAGTTTGATTGTGTATTTCGATTAGATTAATTATGGGTTTTCTTGTGATTAATCTAATTGAGTGTTTTTAAGTCTCGATAAGTTTACTTGTGTTGAGCATTTCCGATTAAGTTAATCATGGGTTCTCTTATGGTTAATTTAATATTTTGGATTCAAATTCATACTTGTATGTAATTTGTTATGTCCAAATAATTCCTTCTTTTCTTTTTGAAATTAAGGTCGCTCTTGTTGTTCTTTCGGGAATGACATATTATGGGGAAGAGTTCTTTTGAACTTGTGCTTAATTGCCAAATCTTTGTGGGGAGTGCGGCTGTGGAATATAATAGGGGTTATCTTGCATCTTTATAGACTCCTTGATGAATGCATTTAGCTTCGGCTTTATGATTGCATCTAAATAAGATGATATATGCTTTCTTTTGGTCATGAAATGTCTCTTTCGGAAATTTCATTAGGATCTCGTTCTTGTACCTTTGCCAATTTTATTGAAAAAAAGGGGGGAGAACTAATATGTAGTTCACACTACAAATATATATGGTTTTCGGATCATTATGTAAGGGGGAGTGGTTTCCATGTGAGATGGAGTATTGACTAAGGGGGAGTGACATATCACCATAGTATTATTGTTAAAGTTGTGATACAATTGAACTTTGACGCTGTATAATTATACTATGACACTGTATAACAATGATTGAGAACTCTTGTTTTCTCGTTGTTATAGATACGGATTTTCAACAATGATTATGCTAAACTTACAACCTTTGGGATCATTGGAGTACTTAGGAGTGACGAATATTTCAAGTAATGTTGAAGATTAGGAATGTGGAATAGGAGCTACAAAAGTTTATTTATATATATTTTTTTGTATTCCATATGTATTGATAGTTTTGTCACTAAAATTGACAAAGGGGGAGATTGATAGAGCATTGCTCGGTCGAACTCGCATGCATTGCTATCTCAAGCATGTTTGTCAATGTTAGTGATCAAAACTATAAGTCTTGATTTCTAGTCTACTATAGCTAAGGTATCGGACTAGGATATAAAGTGTAGTTGAGCTCAAGAACTCCATGGCAATCATCATACAAGATGAAGGACTACTCAAGGAACTGGTGGATCTTCATCGACTAAAAGGTATGTGGAGACTTGAACTTATCTATCACTCAAAAGTCTATTTATCCCCAATCTTTAGACAAAAGTCGTTTTGCTATATAGACTTAGATTATACACATTTGGTATTTCGAGCTGAGTTTACCTCGCCTATATATTTCTCGAAATATGTGTTAGAAAAGCTTTCGCTTTAGCCAAGTTCATATTTACCTAGTGACGAAAGTCATGTTATGTTTCAATAACTCTGAAAATTGCTCTGAGGTAAAATGGTTTGTGAATAACAACTATATAACGTTCTCTGAGAATGTTTCAATGATTGAAATGAGAGTTTAAACTATATAACCATTTGGAGGATATAAGCATTATTGTGGAAACACATATATGTATAAGTCCTTATTGCTTGAACCGAAGTTTGCGAACTTTGTTGTCAAGTGAACCGGAAAAGTGCGTGAGCTAAGTCCGGGAACTCAGTCCCTGAACCCAGTCTGCAAACCGGCAAAGTTTTCATACCCGAGAATTTCTGCTGGTATTCGTGAACTCCATCCGGGAACTTAAGTCCGCGAACCCAGTCCACGAAATTGAGTAGGTTATGTCTAAAAACTATGTTTAGTGAAATTATCTTTATAAACTAAGGAATGCAATTGCAAACCGTGGATATAGAGTTCATGAACCTATTCATATGAATCAAATCGTTTTTGCTTCAATTGTGTCTTGTGTAGTACATAAGATTTCCTTGCAATTGAACAACTCTCTAACTAGTTCATTTGAGTCATTTGAACTAGTTATGGTGAAGAAGAATATGGTTGATATGAAAGTGATCATATGGCTAACCATTTGGTTAACAATTGTTGAACCAACTAATGTACAAGTTTGGGTACGGTTACACAAGCCCATGAACGTGCATTTCATTTGTGTATAACAAGCTATGTTTTCGATCTAACGATTGATAAATATTAGCTTGAATCTAAATCAGGTTTTCATCTAACGGTGAATATTGAATGCTTTGTTACCAAGCTAACATTGATTGCAAACCCTGATTTGAAAGACTATATAAGGGAGAACTCTAGCAACTGGGAAACCTAATCCCCACACATTCTGTGTGATACAAGTTGTGCTAAGCTAGAGTCGATTCTCCTTTAACCTTTGGTTTCTTCTTCTAAACCAGGTTAACGACTTAAAGACTTCATTGGAATTGTGAAGCCAGACCGATACTACTTTTCTTGTAGTTGTGTGATCTGATCTTGTTGTTTCTATCGTACGAGTACAATTGTAATAATTGGCTTGAGATTTCTATCTCCGATAGGCAAGATAAAAAGTAAACACAAACATCTTAGTTTCATCGTTTGTGATTCCAATATATTTTTTCGTTGCGTCGATTAAGACTATTGTGAGGTGATTGATAATACTAGGCTGTTATTCGGGAACATAAGTCTGGGTTATCAATTTGTTCCTGTTCACCTTGATTTATCAAAAGAGGGAACAAAACTCGTAGGTATATTCGTGGGAGACGTATTTATCTATTACCATAGACTTTTCTATGTGATACAGATTTGTTTATTAAAGTCTTAGACTTTGGGTCGTAGCAACTCTTAGTTGTGGGTGAGATCAGCTAAGGGAAACAAGTACATAGTATCCTGCTGGGATCAGAGACGAAGGAGCATAACTTTAACTTGTATCAGTGTGAGATTGGTTGAGGTTCAGCTACAGTCCAGACCGAAGTTAGTTTGGAGTATGCTAGTGTCTGTAGCGCCTTAATACAGTGTGTATTCAATCTGGACTAGGTCCCGGGGTTTTTCTGTATTTGCGGTTTCCTCGTTAACAAAATTTCTGGTGTTTGTGTTATTTCTTTTTCGCATTATATTTGTTTATATAATTGAAATAATACAGGTTGTGAGTTGTTCAATCAATTAAAATATCCGACCTTTTGGTTGTTGATTTAAATTGATTGACACTTGGATATTGGTCTTTGGTACCATCCAAGTTATCTCTCTTTGATAAAGACTCGCAGATTTCTATTTTCTTGAGTATAGATCAAATCGAGAGATTGATATATAAACTCTTTGATATACTTTTTATCTAGATTGAGTCTGACTGTCTAGTTGATTCTCTAGAAAGTATATTGGAGTTTTTCCGTACAGATTGCTAAGAGAAATATTGGGTGTGGTTGTTAGACCCCCGCTTTTTCAATAAGGTCACTCAAACTAGATCAAATTATTGACGGGATCTTCGAAACTATTTTTAGATCTGAAGACAACTTGTGATCATCCATTGTTAATAGACTTCGTTCTGTGTGTGATCGATCATAAGTGGAATCAAGTTTTTGTGTGCATGTACAATTAAAGACAAGAATATTTTTCTGATTGATTTCGCGTCTTATGATATTTGTGGACTCACCTTGAGCAGTTGGGATACGACTAAGATCTTATTTATCTTTGGAAGATTCGATCAAGTAGTCGTATAGATCGGCAAATATCATTTGGTGGTATTCTTCAATATCTGAATCCAATAGCTGGTGAATCTAGATATCATTATTTCGAATCTTGATTGATCTTACACGACAAAGGAGTTTACTTTTTAAATGGAAGAGCCTTTGTTAAGAATTTAACATATCTTTATTCTTAAAGATTGATAAGAGTGGTTACCATCCATCTTTGTTCCTTTACTGTTTGGAAGACGAATAAAAGGAATTGAGTGCTTAAGACTTTTACATCGGTAAAACAACTCAAGATCATGAATTCTATCTTGGGATTTATGTGTGTTGGCCAAATGGTTGTAGGAACAGGGATACTGTGGAAACTAAGTAACTAGGGGTAGATTACTTGGTCTCAACTATGGCAGCTTAATTCTGAGAGTACTCGAAACTGGACTAGGTCCCAGGGTTTTTCTGAATTTGTAGTTTCCTCGTTAACAAAATCTTGTTATTTCATTTACTTTACTTCCGTATTATAAATGTTTAGTTATAATAACACTTGTATGTTAATCTAAGACACTTGTTAGTGATCTTATGGTATATAGGTTTTATACCATAACTATTATCAAGTGTATACCTTGTTGTTGTATTGTCTCGACTTTGTCTATACACGATCACTCAAGGTATCAGACTTATAGGTTGAAACGAAAAGATTATGGTGTACTTGGATACCCTCGTCATTTCAATTCGTATCAGAGCAGGCAAACATGAAAAAATCTAACATTCTGTATTTGGTGCAAGACCTATGAGACTTGAATCCAATGTCTCATTCAGTTAATATTCCACAAGATATTGATATACTATGTTCACAGTATACTCAAAATAAAGCCGATTTGTTTCCAATCCCTGTTAAACAGCTCAACAATGTTAGTTAATTGGATGATATTAGAGCATTGCTCAGTAAAATTCACAAGTGTTATAATATCAAGCTTGTTGTCAAATTTAGTTGATCATAACTATATCTTGGTTTCTACTCTACAATTAGTCAAGTCTCGGATTAGGATAAAAGTGTGTAGTTGAGAATCGGACATCACTGCTTTCTACCGTTTGAAGGAGAATATCAACCAAAGCTTTTGGAGAACTTCTTCAACCAAAGCTTTTGGAGAACTTCTTCAACAAAAGGTAAGTGAAGAATGAACCACCTATTTATCAAGTTATATTCATCTTTCTATCTATTAGACGACATCGAATGACTAATTATACCATCGCAAGCATATAAAGAATTTCGGGTCAAGTTTATCTTGGTAATTAGTTCTCGAAATATATATGACTGAGCTTAATGAACAGTTGTTTATACTTGATGAATTTCGGTTAAGAACAATTTATTATTCATAATCTAAATCGTGATTCAAGTTTATCATTCGAAAATAGCCTAGAAAATAGCCCAGAATAGTGGTATGTGTCATTGATGTTATTTGGGAATGTTTCGAATTGATTTAGAGGGAAATATAGAACTACTGTAAATCTGGATACAAGAAAGTATGCGTACTAGTTTCACATACTTGGAAAAATGTTATAGGTCCAGAGCCGCAATGCATGTACCCGTTACACATACCGGCTTAGCTATAGTTCGACAACAAATTTTTTGTACGCATACCCGGTATCCATACCATAAAAATTTTGTTGCTCGTGAACCAGGAATGACATGCATACCATAAAAGAACTGTTGGTTTTGAAACCGGAATGGTACCCATACCCGGTACGGAAACCGGAAAAGTTCTGTGAGTTCCGGAACCCATTTTTGTCTTAAGGGTACACATACCCGGTACATGTACCATGACAAAAATAGTTTCGAACAAGGTAGAGTACACGTACCTGGTACATGTGCTTTCCCTTTCGAATATTTTCAGATGCAAAAAAGTATTAGTGAAATAATTGGCATTTGAATAAATCTCTAAAAACATTATATAGACATGATTGATCACATTATAAACCTATGGTTGTGACTCAAGCTTAAAGTATTAAGTGTTAATGAAAATGATTAATCTTATGGTTCAATCGGATAGTTTCGGCTAACCATCCATGAACAATGCCTATATACACGGTTCATCCTGACTAGAGTGTATATCTTGGTATGTTAATCTCATTTCAAAGATTCATATAACGGTGGAATATTGTTTGCTTGGTTCCAAAGCTATCTTAGCTTAAATCTAAAGAAACCTATACTTTGAAAGTTTATATAAGGGAGAACCTCAAGTAACTAGGATTTTTGAATCCCTGAAATTATCTTTGTGTGTCCTAGTTGTAAACTAGAATCGTCCTCTCCCTGAAACCCTTCTAGGGTTTAGCGACTTAAAAGACTTCACCTAGTGTTAGAGTATAGCTCGGTTAAACCCACCAAGCGTTGGTATGTCAAGTTTGGTTGTCATATTTTAGTGTGTCAAAACTCATCTAAAGTCGCTTGATTATATACTAGAGTCAACTTCGTTTAGGTTAGACTAGAAAGTCTAGGAGTGTTGAGATATACAAGTATAACTCCGAAGACCTGAAGAATGTGAAGAAGTAGCGAACAACAACGAAGACATCATCCTTCCACTTGAGGTTAGTAATATTGACTTGGACTGTTTCATTCCTAACATATCTTTCAAGTCGTGCTATATTGAAAACATAACTGCGAAGCTGTATATATTGTACATATTATGTAATACTCTAGTGACGTGACATGGTCATATTTGTATGATCATAATATTAGGTAATTAGACTACGAAGTATAATGATTATCTTTTGAACTTCGTAGATACGACATCGACATAATATTTTATATATACTGTTGTGGTTATGTGAATGGGTTATGGTGAAGATTTCATTCGAGGAAACAATGTTTTACATTCTTTTAAAGGGCATACATTCATGAACTTGTTTTATGAATCGAAAAGGAAATCATTAGGATTATTGGTTCAGCTATTCATTGCAAATATTTGGATTACCAATATGTGTGAGATGGTATAACCGATCATAACTTTGTTATGTATCTTGGTATAACTAATCACAGTGGCTGACTTATTGATAAGAACTTAAGTGCGACACATTTTCACCCATAACTACATTATCTATGACTCATTTTATCACTAATAATCTTGTTTTAAGTCTTTTCAAGGAAATAAACATTTTTGGAAGAATCAGCTTGAAAAGTCGTCAAAGGCGCCCCCGGAGGACAACTACTAAACAGACCCCTACTTTGGATAAGGGGAACCTCAATTACTAAGGGTAACCTTATTTACTATTTACACCCCACAAGGCAAGTGCTAAAGGGACACCAGTACATGATTAAGGGGATGACATTTTCTTCACAAAGTCAAAATCAGAAGAATGGTGGGAAACTGTTGCAGTGTACTGGAAGAATTAGGGTTCGAATTTTCTAGGTATTCCAGGAGATTCAATCGCTACAATTTGTTGTATTCACCCTGTTACACCTAACCAGGCTGGTAACGATTTTTGTTTCGACAAATTAGGAATTGAACCTGCACACACAATGAAACAGAGGTTCGAGATATAATTGGTGTTAGTTGAGGCTGGATAGAGTTTAACTCAATATGAGGTGTGGTTTTCACGTGTTTTAGAGAGATTAACAACTACTGAGATCGTGGGAAGATAAGTTAGGAAGTAAAGTCCCGTGGTTCTGCAAGGAAGGAGAGAAGATTCTGGGAAGTACGTGCTGTTTAGGGAAGAGTTCTTAGTTAAATATTTGATTATTAATTAATAGACAGCTATACAGATGCATGAAAGAGAAGAATAGGGAAATATTTTCCACAACTGGCAGTGAAGAATAATACCGAGTTATGACGAGATTATGAGGATTTATTCTCAGTCCAACTAGGTATATAGAGGTTGCTGGAATCACAGAAGAGGATATAGAGAGTTGGGAGGAGAACGGAGAGAAAATTCTGTAACAATCCATTAGCAACGCATAACTTTAGTTTGCAACACGTGTTGTATAACAAAGAGTTTGTAACGCCTAAAACCCGTTACAAATTCACTGATTTTTTCTCCATTTTCTTCTTGTAAACACCATTTGAGCAATGAAAAAAATATTTTGAGAGTGTCTACAATATGAGGAGCTAAACCCCAACACTGGGATAACGGAGGAAGTCTGATTTCACCATTGGGGTAAATTAATTAATTGTTTATTTACTATTTGCTTCGATTTTTAATGAATTAGATTTCTATTAATTACTCGTGACTTTGTTTGATGGAGCATGGTCAGTTCTAGGTAATTTTGATGCGCCATGCTTATGACCTACGCGTACTATTTTATGAATCTACTTTGGCAAAGAATATTGTTGATATTTCCTTTGTTTTGAGCTATAAAATGTCTACAATTAATTTCTGAACCCCATGAACATGAAAAACATTGGAATCCTGAGTCCCAGTAAATTATTCATCTTGCTAATATATTGTATATATATTTCTTATTTTTAGTATTTTATATTTTTAAGCCTAAAATCAATCTCAACAAAGTCCGAGTGAACGAAAACCTTCTTACCACTATCTAAAATTATATCAATTTTTGGCGCCGCCGACGGGAACTTGTTTATAGATTTGTTTTTAGGTTTTATTTTTATTATTTTTGTTCCTTTTTACGCGTTTTGGTATTTCTTGTTTGCTTTCAGATTTGGAGCTGAGCTAAAGAAAAAAAGAGAAAGTGTTGAAAGAAAAGCAAAGCCAAAGAAGGAAAGAAAAGAGGAACCCAAAAGGAATGAACACGAATATTTTGAATATAGTTGTTTTATTTTATTTTAGAAAATGTAATTAGGATTTTATTGTTGTGATTTTTCTTTTTATTTTTGGACACTTTTTGGACTTTATTTTTGGACTTTTGGACATTATTATTTTTAAGCCCTAAGGAAGGGTTAATTTAAATAAAACTGGTGCAGGGAAGGACGACAGTACGATACTGTCTCGGCCCCTCAGGTTCGTACACTGACATTGTAGTCGGTGGCCTAAGTCGACTTCAACAGTTCGTCGCCCGTCTGGTACGAGAGGTAAGACTCTATCCACCCACTAATCCCCTGTCAGTGGGTTTAATTTTGTGTTGAGACTCTGACAACACACACTTGTGCACAAAAGAATGTCGAAATGGTATTACAATAGCCAACAGAATGAATATTCGACTGAGCAACATGGACATTATTCCTATTATGACCATAGTGTGAATAGTGGTTGGGAACGTGATAGACACATTTTTGTGACTGAATTGTCCTCAATTTTCAGTATTGTTGGTACTCGATTTTCTACTTATTATGGTGTTTTATGTGTTTGTAGGTATTTTTGGAAAATTCGGCTCAAAAAGTTGGTATAGGCACCCAGAGGACACATGTTATTCGGACTCTCAGTTTTGGATAAGGGGCACCTAACTGATAAGGGGCACCTCAGGGAGCCAACTGCTAATTGCACCCTATCATTGGTTAAGGGGACTCCATCTTCTTCCTTGATTTGAAAATAAATTTGGTTTCAACGGTAAAGGATTCATTATCTTTAAGATAAAAATATCTTCTTGCCTTACAAACATGAAGTTTTGAAGAAAAAGAAGTTATCTTGTATTAAACAAGAAAGATATCCTTAGAAGATTTTATCTTGGATTTTATTCTGCGAATTAAAGAAAATATGGGTTTAGTAAAGAAATATATAGAATAAAGAGAAGGAAAAATTCCTGAAGATAGTTTTAATTAAAAAGAAGAAGATTTTGGAGTTATGGAAGAATATATTCGAGTGATATGTATTTGTGTGTATAAATAGAGAGCTAGAGAGCACATTTGGGGAGGGAGTTTTTGGGAGAGAAAAGAAAATCACTGCTTTAATAATTTTCTCACATTTTCATCATTTGTAAACCACTTTTTGAGCCATGAATAAATATTTTTAAGTGTGTTTTCGACATGATGATCTAATGCCCAACACTGGGACGATGGAGGAAGACGAATTTCATACATGGGTAAAATTATTTAATTCTTTTTAAGACTTTTGCATTAATTTTAATTGAAATATAATTTGAATTAATGGTTGTCATTTAATTTGATGAAGTATGCTTAGCTTAAATGTTTTGATACATCATGCTTAGGATTTACAACTAATCTTTTGAGAATCTACCTTGGCAAAATCAGAGCCCATGTTAATTTTATTTATAAAGCTTTAATTGTTGAGAATAAATAAATTGAACCCTATGTTATGAATTCGATGAAATCCTAGTCCCAGTATCTCTCTTCATCCCGTGACAATATTTTGTATACATTTTTCTTTTATTTTAGTTTATTAATTCTTAAAAACAATCTCATCAAGTCCGAGTGAACGACAACCTTATTTACCACTATCTAAAACTCCATCAAATTTTGGCGCCGCCGACGCGGATTTGTTTATAGATTTGTTTTTAGGTTTTATTTTATTTTATTTTATTATTTATGTTCTTTTTTTCGCGCTTTGGTATTTTTGTTTTCTTTCAGATTTGAAGCTAAGCTAAAGAGAAAGTGCTGAAAACAAAAGCGAAGCCAAAGAAGGAAAGAAATGAGGAATCCAAAAGGAGCGAAGAAGAATATTTTTTGTATATAGATATTTTATTTTTAGAAACGGTAAATAGGTTTTTATTTTTGTAATTTCTTATTTTTGGACTTTTTGAACTTTATTTTTGAAACATTGGACATTAATATTTTTAAAACCCTAAGGAAGGGTGAATAAAATAAAACTGCTGCAAGGAAGGACGGCGACTAAGATATCGCCTCGGCCCCTCGGGTTCGTACATGACATAGGAGTCGTGGCCCGAGTCGACTTCAACGGTTCATTGCCCGTCTGATACGGGAAGTAAGACTCTATCCACCCACGAATCCCCTGTCAGTGGGTTTTATTTTGTTTTGAGAATGCCAAACTGGTACAATAGCCAATACAACGAATATCCAACTGAACAAAATGGACATTACTACTTTGACCATAGTGTGAATAGTGGTTGGGAACATCAACCTTTTGAAGGTTACGGGTCATACCATGGTGAGCCAAATTACTATCCACATGCGCACAGGTCATACGAGCAAAACGATCCTCCTATTTCTCTAGAAGAGTCTGTCAAGAGTTTCAATGAGTCAACACAGAAGTTTCACTTATTTATGAAGGAGACTTATAATATTCCGCTTCCAGAAGAGTCTGTAGATCAAACAATTAAGATGTCTCTAGAATATTCCCTCAAGCAATTTACTGAAAGTACAAATAGGATTGTGGAAAGATTTGTTCAAGATAGTCTTAAATTCCAATATAGTGTTCCCAATACCACCCTTGAAAATAAGGATAGTTTTTATTCACATAATCAAGATGACGAGGTTATAATTGGTAACACTACTTGTTTAGATGAGGTTCGGTCATTTTCATGTTATTATAATGATGACTGTGATGAGGATAGTATTGATGAAGAATCTGAAATATATAGGCATAGTGATGAGGAATCTGTTACTCCCAATGAGCTTTATAATGATAATGTTAATTCTAGTACAAATCCAGATAATTTTAATTATTCACCTATTCAAAAGGATGAGGATTTGACTAGAAATATCCATGTTTTAGACGATGTAGTATTTCCTTTTCACGAAGCCAACGAAGGTTTAGAGGAACGAGTTTATTTTGAGTAGCGATTTAGAAACAATAGTCTTAGACAAAGAACTCGTAGAGATGAGTGAGGATGAACCTAACTTAGAAGAATCAATTGACCATTTCCAGGAATCTGATGACCTAGAAATTAGGGAAGTTGTGACTAGTCTTTCTAGAGACACTGAAAACTCTAAGTTTGGGGGTGATTATCATTCTTCATATGCTTTAACTCTTAGAAAGGTCCCTCACTTGGGACTTGATATATGTGCCTCAACCATTGTGCCATATTACCTTCATGCTAGCTCTCCTGAACCTAATAATGTCCAGGAAGAAGTTCAGTTATTAGAAACCCATCCTCTGGTTGATGTGGTTTACCCAGGCGATAATACCCAGTTTGACTTTGTTTTCCCACCAAATGTTTTTCAACCAATTATGGGAACGTATAAGTTTCAGATGTGTCAATTATTAAGTTTTGAGACTAAACCTAATTACTTTAGATATTAGGGTCGACATATTTGTTTAAGGAAGACCACCATTCTTATTGTGGTCAGCTGTGTAAGTCAAATCTGATTGACTTAGAGGATCCTCAATTATTCAGGTTATTATTATGTGCTTCTAAGTTTTTATTTGAGTTTTTCCATACTTTAGAACCTGAACATTCGGATCTAACTTATGAGGAAACACAACCCATGAAAATATTTTTTCTAGACCCAATTATAGAACCTGAACCCGAACCACAGCTAGATGTAGTTTTCTTAAACAGGAAACTAGACAAGGGTGTGATTTATTTGTTAATTTTCTTGGCATGCTGCAGATTCCTTTTGCTTGTGATAGCTCTATTTGGTTTTGATGACCCACAGATATTTCGGCTATTACTTTATGATTTTATAAGGTGACTAATCCTTACTTGGTCTGGATGTAGACCTTAAACTTAGCACTTCTTGGGAGGTAACCCAATCTCATTCAACACGGTAATATATTTCCTTAACTCTTTTGCTTCAAATGGTAACAGTTTCTCCTTGTTCATGCTTTTAATTTTATCTTTAGAACATTGAGGACAATGTTAGATTTAAGTATGAGGGTATGGGAGAAACTTTTTAGTTGCAATAAATAAACTCCAGAGCCTAGAAAGTTATGTTTATTAAGGATGGCACTAACCAATCTAAGTGGATGGAAGCATCTTGGTTGTAGGAGTTGAGGAACCAATCTGAGTTGGATGGAAACATCTAAATAGAGTTTATTCATAAAAGCACAGAGCTCAGGTGTTAGAAAAAGAAAAAAAACATGGTAGTTTCGCCATATCTCGTCGAATCCTTTTCACTTCTGTTTTTATTTTCTTTTCTTTTAACTATGTTTCTAAGTGATTTGGTGGGGCACACGATTCAAGTTGTTACCATTTCTAGGGTGAAATAGAGTGATTGAGAAACAAAAAAAAAATTTAAAAAAAAGAAGAGAAATTGTGACCAGACCATCAGACCAACCAGAATAAATTCAATAAAGTCGACCACTGGTGCCCTTGTATATGCCAGTTGTGTTGACTTAGAGTTAGGATTATCACCCGTTGGTCCCTTTGTATATGCCAGCTGTGTTGATGTTAGTCAGACCAGTATGTCAGTCCATTAGGATAGGTTCATCCTAGTAGTGGCCTTCAGACAGATATGGGAAACACCGCTCACCTTAGTCAACATCAAAACCATCTACGTTTTTCTCTACCTCCATCTTATTAATCTTTCCATGTGGTTGGTTGACTCCGGTTATGATGTCCAGAAACTATCTGAGTAGAGCTCTGTCACTTATATATGAATTTTAGTATGCTTGAGTGCAAACTCGCGTACATCAATTGGAATTTCGCATCAGGGTACTTCCTCCTGTAGTCAATGATTGAATTCCAACCAAGGAGGTTCTTTAGTGCTATCCAAGGTTCTGCATAAGTATCTAGGGTTTGGAGTATAAGGTTTTGTGGGTACACCTCTGGTAAACCCTCCCGAGACTATAACTCGGTCACTAGGTCCACCTAGTGAGTTTGGATTTTATTTTCTAGATTAGATTTGCTCGAGGACTAGAAAATAATAAGTTTGCGGGTATTTGATAGACACATTTTTGTGACTGAATTGTCCTCAATTTTCAGTATTGTTGGTACTCGATTTTCTACTTATTATGGTGTTTTATGTGTTTGTAGGTATTTGGAAAATAAACATTTTTGGAAAATTCGGCTCGAAAAGTTGGTATAGGCACCCGGAGGACACATGTTATTCGGACTCTCAGTTTTGGATAAGGGGCACCTAACTGATAAGGGGCACCCCATGGAGCCAACTGCTAATCGCACCCCATCATTGGTTAAGGGGACTCCATCTTCTTCCTTGATTTGAAAATAAATTTGGTTTCAACGGTAAAGGATTCATTATCTTTAAGATAAAAATATCTTCTTGCCTTACAAACATGAAGTTTTGAAGAAAAAGAAGTTATCTTGTATTAAACAAGAAAGATATGCTTAGAAGATTTTATCTTGGATTTTATTCTGCGAATTAAAGAAGATATGGGTTTAGTAAAGAAATATATAGAATAAAGAGAAGGAAAAATTCCTGAAGATAGTTTTAATTAAAAAGAAGAAGATTTTGGAGTTATGGAGAATATATTTGAGTGATATGTATTTGTGTGTATAAATAGAAAGCTAGAGAGCACATTTGAGGAGGGAGTTTTTGTGAGAGAAAAGAACTGCTTTAATAATTTTCTCACATTTTCATCATTTGTAAACCACTTTTTGAGCCATGAATAAATACTTTAAGTGTGTTTTCGACGTGATGAGCTAATGCCCAACACTGGGACGACGGAGGAAGACGAATTTCATACATGGGTAAAATTATTTAATTCTTTTTAAGACTTTTGCATTAGTTTTAATTGAAATATGATTTGAATTAATGGTTGTCATTTAATTTGATGAAGTATGCTGGTAGGCCCGGGAAAGTGTATAAAATTGAAGCGAAATGAAACGGGCCTACAGTAATACCGCAAGTGCACGGTCGTCAGTTGTAGCTCGTGCAAGTACGGGTCGATCCACAGAGACTGGGTGTGTTTTGGAGTTTTCTAGCTATTTTGGGCTCTAGTTGGCTATTGGGCTTTAGGTTACCTTTGGGTTATAAGCTTGTTTGATAATGGAGTGAACTGAGCTTGGGCTCAGTTGGTCTTGAAGTGCACTGGGCTTTGAATGTCAATGGGCTTTGAGTACCCTTGACAGTGAACTGGGCCTTTGGTGGACTGAATTAGGCTTTTGCCTTAAACCTGAATTGGACTGGGCCTTTAATTGAGTTCAGGCTTTGATTGAATCAGGCTTTTACTTTAAAAGTGACATGGGCCTTTGTAATGACTGAGAACTGGGCTTGGTAAACTAATGATGAGCTGGGCCTTGATCCTTTTGCTTTACAGATTACAGTTGGCACAAAATTACAGAACATTAAACTGAATTTGGGAAGTGAACAAAAAGTAACAAGACAGTAGCAAGATAGTGAGAAGAAAGGAGCAAAAAGGAAAGGAGAAAAGAAGAGATGGCAGTGAAGCAAAGACAATGCAATAAATAAAATGTAAAGAAGCAAAGACAATGAAGAAAATTTACAATGGAAGCATATACAATGGCAGTGAAATGGTGATTGTTAACAGTGGCAAAGTGCCAACGAAGCAAAGTAAGTTACAAAAGAAAGTGGTAAGAGAAAGGTGACAGTGAAGATGATGTGAAGCAATGGTATTGAAGTAAACCAAGGCTGTTGCCAAGGGCAGGGGAGATGGTGAAGCTAACAGTGATGACAATGCAAGGCCAAGGCAGTGGCTCTAGGCATACAAATGGAATGGAAAGAGAATTAGCTTGCTATGAGCACTAATTTCTCCCATTGCTCAATCAAAACAATGCATCCTAAGCATACAAATGGAATGGAAAGAGAATTAGCTTGCTATGAGCACTAATTTCTCCCATTGCTCAATCAAATCAGTGCATCCTAAGCATACAAATGGAATGGAAAGAGAATTAGCTTGCTATGAGCACTAATTTCTCCCATTGCTCAATCAAATCAGTGCACTGAGGTTTCTAGCCTAACATTCCACTAAACATGTATCACATAACAGGTACATTAACATTACATGGAACACAAACATCAACAGGAACATGCACTAGGAAAATTGAAGAAACTAAACATCACAGTGAACAACAAGATAGACGGCAACAGAACAATACATGGACATTTAAACATTAACAGCACACATTAACAGGAATAGAGAACAAAATGGAGAAACTCAGAACAGAACTTAATATGAACAGCAAAAAAGTGAACATTAACAGAACAAAGTTCTGGACACCGGCTAGTCCAGCATAAGCCAATTTCACACCCACAGTCCCCTTTTTATACCCAGACACCCAAATTAGGGTTTACAGAAAAATTCCCCCAAATCCCCAAATTGAACAGTGACAAAATTAGGGTTTCTCACCTAATTCGACTAATTTAATCATACCCACGTTGCCACTGTTCTTCCTCATGCTCTCCCTAGCAGTAATTAGGGTTTTCTCGAAAATCCCCAAATTAACTGAAATTAGGGTTTGGGTTTTTTTTCTTACCTTGATGTGACAAATCTCCTCAATTAGCATCGACCCATGTCTTCTCTGCTTCTCCTGGTGCCTTTGCTGCTCTAATTGTTCCCTAGTTCGAGTTATTTTACTCACCCCAAAACCTAGGGTTTCAGTGGTTGTGAGATGGGGAAAATAACTAGGCTAGGGAGATGGGTTTGAGGTGTTGTCGGGGTATGGAGATGGTAGTGAGGCAGAGGGTGGCAGTGGACATGGAAGAGAGGCAGGAGCAGAGCTCGACTGCAACTGTCGGGGGAGGAAGAGAGAAATTTGGGGAAAATTGATTTGGGAAGAAGGAGATTTTTTTTTTAGGTCGATGGGTTATGGATGCTAGGGTGTGAAGCGGGGATAGCGCGGTTTGATGATCTGCGACAAGGAGCGATGGATGGGAAGATGGTAGGTGGATCCAACGACGATAAGGAGGTAAGCGTGGATCGACCGTCGGATGAAGGGATGTAGAAAAACGGACGACCCAAGATGGAGATGGGCGTTGCGATGTAAAGCGAGGGCTTCGGAGTTTGATGTGCGATGATGGAGCGACCGTAGGATGCTGAGATGCTTCGATCTGACGGCTGAAATCCGAGACGGGCTTGGATAGTGGAAATGTGTTTGAGTAAGGGTTTTGGGCCTTGGGTATGCCAAGCCCATATCTTCTTTAAGGACAATTCTTCTTCTTCAAGCCCACTTCTAGCCTTTTGGTCTTGTGCACAACATTCTTCGCGGCTTCCTTGTGTAATTTCTCCCGGCTTTTCACTACTTTTCTGCTCTTTTCCGCTCTGCTATTCATCCAAACTTTATTTATTACCTAAAAATGCAAAATTAAGTAAGAAAAATATTTATTCTTGAAAACAATGAAAATACAGAATATGGGATAAAATGTAGAATTAATGCACAAAAGATGAGTTAAATGCCAACAAAAAGGGATAAATATATACATTATTTGGCACTCATCAAATACCCCCAAACCTGAATTTTACTTGTCCTCAAGTAAAACAAAACTAAGGAAATCCTACCTATACCACTGTCGCTGGTCTCTCGAATGCATTTAGCGTATGCACTAAGCCTTTTAAACCACTAAGTGTCCCTAGTGGACGAGTTGAAGTCTCGTGAAGGTTTACCAGAGGTGTACCTACAAAACCTAAGGACAAAATATGAGCTCAGATTCCATCAAATGTGACATGTGCAAGTCAGTTAAGCTCACAGCAAAATGGAGATGTCAATCTAGCTATCGAAGGCACAATCCTAGCACTGATAACAAAAAGACATGTGATAAGAGTGTAAAGTGTATCTACACATGTGTAAAGAAAGATCTGAAGTTATGACTACTAATCACCAAGAGATAGTTTCTCAGGCTAAGAACCAAGGTCGAAATCTAGCTAGCTGTCCGGACTTTACGAGAATTGTGAATGAGTTGGAGGTATTTCACAATTACTCGCGTTGTACATCAATGGCATACACCCTCCTTGCTTATTACAATGAAACAACAAAATGACTATTTACATGACTCTTATTTACATTGACTACTCTCTTTTTATTTTTGGAACAAGAGATGATGGAATTGATAAATACTTGATTTTTTTTGTATTTTCTGATTTTTTTTTTTTTTTTTCTGAATACACATCGTTTTTTTTTTTTTTTTTTTTTTTTTTTGCACAAGAACTTGAAATTGATTTTTACATATGGTAGCTCTTTTGATACATAACAAAAAGAAACAAAAAATTACATGACACTTTGCAAGAGGTAGCCCTTTTTGATGCACCCAGTTAAATTCGATGGTTGTCTTTCTTAATGTAACCTCCACCTTCTATCCCAACCAACCAAAGAACAAGCTAGTCAAGTTTCGTTCAGTATTCTAAAGTGATTGGCAATCGTGACTTCCTATCAAACACCTTGAAGATCGAGGCCATACATGTATTGGTAGATCGTGCGCGTGCAAATTTCTTATCACTATGTGAATTGTGCTAGAATCAAGGTGCCTAAATATCTAGACTAAGACTCCTAATAATTACATATTTGCACAAGAGTCAACATTTCAAGGTAAATGAGCTCCATTTTTTATGTTTTTTTTCAATTTTTTATTTTTTTATTTTGATTTTTTCATTTTTTTCAAAAAGAAGGAGTTCTTGTTTTCAATTATGGCATATTATCAAAGTATCTACTTTTCACCCCCAAACCTAAACTAAACATTGTCCTCAATGTTTCAAAATATGGAAAGAATTATAAAACAATATATGAAGAGGATCATGTTGAGTAGAGAAAAAGGAAAGAGAATACCCGATTTCGGCGAAAGCAATATTAGAACTCCGTTATTCAAGGCAAGAATCCAACATATGTCAGCCGAGATCATATTGGATTTAGCAAAATATATACAAAATGAACAAAGGGATTTTAAAAAATTTTATCTACTGGATTATATACAAAAAATTCACCATACACCAAAAGTCTAAAGAGTTGAGGATCAACCCAAAAGACAAAGTGTAGCGGTTTCAACAGCTTCACACAATAATAATATGATAGGCATGCAAGTGAAGCTGTGAAACAAAATGAGCTACCCCCAAACCTGGATTTTACAGAAGATATAATTTTGAAAACAAAATCGCGCAGTTTTGGGGGTTCATCATGCACAAGGTCTAGCTCGAAATGAACTGTGCTAGGGACGGGCAAACATGCTAATTCCAACTGTGGTTCCTCAAATGTATTATACTTAGAAGCAAAATAGTCCAAGAGGACTTGGGAAGCACAGAGTTCCAAACCTAGATTAGGAATTTTCAGAAAAATCGGTTTGACAATATGGGTACAAACCAAATCTAGGTTGGGTGGAAGGCCATCAGATTGTGACTTAGGTAGAAGAATAGGCATATCATTATCAATCAAATCAAAATCTCCTAACTTATCTACACATGTCACATCATGCTCACAATCATCAATCAAATTGGCAAGATCACAATCAGAGTCATCAACATCATTAACAGATTTATCCTCGTGTATCGTCTCATCAGGGGAAACATCACATGGAATATTAGAAGACATATCATGCATTAAGGTCGGGGCAGAGACGCCTAATGTATTTGAACCCAAAGGTTCCATAACATTTTCAGTATAGACATGTTCTTCTAACATAACATCATAGTCATCATCATCATCATGATAGGGATTTTGCAATCTAGGATAATTTTCAATCCTAAGGTCGGAGCTATTACAAGAATAAAACTCTAATTCATGGGGGTGACTCATATCATGTGGTGTTGTTCCTATTTCCCTAACGGATTCCCATTGATGGGTTTTCTCTGCAATCTCGGCTAAAAAATTCCATGCATCATCCACAGATTTATCAATAAACTCACCATTACACATAGACTCAACCATGGTTCGAGATTTAAAGTCTAGTCCCTCATAGAGGATGACGACAAGTCTCCACTTCTCAAATCCATGGTGCGGACATTCGCTCAACAAATCATTAAAACGTTCAAAATAGTGAAAAACAGTTTCCTCATCCAATTGGACAAAACAATTGATACTTTGACGAATAGCGATGGTCCGATGATGTGGAAAGAATTTTTTGAAAAATAGATCTGTGAGTTGGTCCCAAGTGTTGATTGATTGTGGTCTCAAAACGTAAAACCATGTTTTGGCCCTTTCCTTTAAAGAAAATGTAAACAAACGCAATTTCAGAGAGTCTTCGGACATATGATCAGGTTGCATAGTCCGACAAATTTGTTCAAACTCTCTTACATGAGTATAGGGGTTCTCAGAATCGAACCCTCGAAATATAGGAAGTATTTGTATCATGCTTGCATTTATTTTAAAAGGGTTATTGGTTTGAGGTAATACAATACATGATAATGGAATTTTTATTGTCGGATACATGTATTCATGGAGAGCACGAGGTTGGCCCATTTTGAAAAGACACAAAGCCCACTATTTGGTTTTAATGGGTTTTCAAAAAAAAATTTATGGGAAAGTTTTGGTTTTGATGGGATATATTTGAAAAAGAAAATTTGGTTTAAAAATGGGAGCAAAGTAGAAATTTGGTTTTAAAATTGGGAGCAAAAGAATTTTTTTTTTTTTTTTTTTTTTTTTAAGTACAATAAAATGAAGAAAATAAAATTTGGTTTTTGAAATGGGAGCACGCCCACTGTTGGTTTTGTGTTTGCTTTGGCCCAGCTAGGTTGAAAACTTTTGGTGGAACTGAGTCCAAAATCTCGGCCTAGAATTTGGGTACTCGGCCCACTAACGAGTTCAACTAGCGTGATCGGTTACAAGCTCAGCGTGGTTTAAACCCGGAATACAAGATACAAGTCCAATTTAAACAAGCCCACAAGAAAATTAAATACACAAGCCCATAATCAATGTAAACAAACAAGCCCACAAATAAATTATTACAAACCCAACAGAAAATAAGAGAAGCCCAAAAATTGGCTTTAATATTACAAGCCCACAATTAAAAATTGGAAGCCCACAATTCGGGTTCTCTTAAATGGGTTACCTTTTAAGCACAGCCCAGCTGCTCTGATATTGTTGCAAAAACCCAGTTGGGCTTTGGTTCTTTTCCTTGGTGGCGTCCCAGCAGAGGAAAAACAGGTTCAGAACAGCAGGTCCAACAGCAAATGAAGTGAAGCAGATGCAGATGCAAATGCTATGCAGTGAAATGCAAAAATAGCTAATAAAACTACAAGAAAAACACAGCACCAATCCCCGGCAGCGGCGCCAAAAACTTGGTAGGCCCGGGAAAGTGTATAAAATTGAAGCGAAATGAAACGGGCCTACAGTAATACCGCAAGTGCACGGTCGTCAGTTGTAGCTCGTGCAAGTACGGGTCGATCCACAGAGACTGGGTGTGTTTTGGAGTTTTCTAGCTATTTTGGGCTCTAGTTGGCTATTGGGCTTTAGGTTACCTTTGGGTTATAAGCTTGTTTGATAATGGAGTGAACTGAGCTTGGGCTCAGTTGGTCTTGAAGTGCACTGGGCTTTGAATGTCAATGGGCTTTGAGTACCCTTGACAGTGAACTGGGCCTTTGGTGGACTGAATTAGGCTTTTGCCTTAAACCTGAATTGGACTGGTCCTTTAATTGAGTTCAGGCTTTGATTGAATCAGGCTTTTACTTTAAAAGTGACCTGGGCCTTTGTAATGACTGAGAACTGGGCTTGGTAAACTAATGATGAGCTGGGCCTTGATCCTTTTGCTTTACAGATTACAGTGGGCACAAAATTACAGAACATTAAACTGAATTTGGGAAGTGAACAAAAAGTAACAAGACAGTAGCAAGATAGTGAGAAGAAAGGAGCAAAAAGGAAAGGAGAAAAGAAGAGATTGCAGTGAAGCAAAGACAATGCAATAAATAAAATGTAAAGAAGCAAAGACAATGAAGAAAATTTACAATGGAAGCATATACAATGGCAGTGAAATGGTGATTGTTAACAGCGGCAAAGTGCCAACGAAGCAAAGTAAGTTACAAAAGAAAGTGGTAAGAGAAAGGTGACAGTGAAGATGATGTGAAGCAATGGTATTGAAGTAAACCAAGGTTGTTGCCAAGGGCAGGGGAGATGGTGAAGCTAACAGTGATGACAATGCAAGGCCAAGGCAGTGGCTCTAGGCATACAAATGGAATGGAAAGAGAATTAGCTTGCTATGAGCACTAATTTCTCCCATTGCTCAATCAAAACAATGCATCCTAAGCATACAAATGGAATGGAAAGAGAATTAGCTTGCTATGAGCACTAATTTCTCCCATTGCTCAATCAAATCAGTGCATCCTAAGCATACAAATGGAATGGAAAGAGAATTAGCTTGCTATGAGCACTAATTTCTCCCATTGCTCAATCAAATCAGTGCACTGAGGTTTCTAGCCTAACATTCCACTAAACATGTATCACATAACAGGTACATTAACATTACATGGAACACAAACATCAACAGGAACATGCACTAGGAAAATTGAAGAAACTAAACATCACAGTGAACAACAAGATAGACGGCAACAGAACAATACATGAACATTTAAACATTAACAGCACACATTAACAGGAACAGAGAACAAAATGGAGAAACTCAGAACAGAACTTAATATGAACAGCAAAAAAGTGAACATTAACAGAACAAAGTTCTGGAGACTGGCTAGTCCAGCATAAGCCAATTTCACACCCACAGTCCCCTTTTTATACCCAGACACCCAAATTAGGGTTTACAGAAAAATTCCCCCAAATCCCCAAATTGAACAGTGACAAAATTAGGGTTTCTCACCTAATTCGACTAATTTAATCATACCCATGTTGCCACTGTTCTTCCTCATGCTCTCCCTAGCAGTAATTAGGGTTTTCTCGAAAATCCCCAAATTAACTGAAATTAGGGTTTGGGTTTTTTTTTCTTACCTTGATGTGACAAATCTCCTCAATTAGCATCGACCCATGTCTTCTCTGCTTCTCCTGGTGCCTTTGCTGCTCTAATTGTTCCCTAGTTCGAGTTATTTTACTCACCCCAAAACCTAGGGTTTCAGTGGTTGTGAGATGGGGAAAATAACTAGGCTAGGGAGATGGGTTTGAGGTGTTGTCGGGGTATGGAGATGGTAGTGAGGCAGTGGACATGGAAGAGAGGCAGGAGCAGAGCTCGACTGCAACTGTCGGGGGAGGAAGAGAGAAATTTGGGGAAAATTGATTTGGGAAGAAGGAGATTTTTGTTTTAGGTCGATGGGTTATGGATGCTAGGGTGTGAAGCGGGGATAGCGCGGTTTGATGATCTGCGACAAGGAGCGATGGATGGGAAGATGGTAGGTGGATCCAACGGCGATAAGGAGGTAAGCGTGGATCGACCGTCGGATGAAGGGATGTAGCAAAACGGAAGACCCAAGATGGAGATGGGCGTTGCGATGTAAAGCGGGGGCTTCGGAGTTTGATGTGCGATGATGGAGCGACCGTAGGATGCTGAGATGCTTCGATCTGACGGCTGAAATCCGAGACGGGCTTGGATAGTGGAAATGTGTTTGAGTAAGGGTTTTGGGCCTTGGGTATGCCAAGCCCATATCTTCTTTAAGGACAATTCTTCTTCTTCAAGCCCACTTCTATCCTTTTGGTCTTGTGCACAACATTCTTCGCGGCTTCTTTGTGTAATTTCTCCCGGCTTTTCACTACTTTTCTGCTCTTTTCCGCTCTGCTATTCATCCAAACTTTATTTATTACCTAAAAATGCAAAATTAAGTAAGAAAAATATTTATTCTTGAAAACAATGAAAATACAGAATATGGGATAAAATGTAGAATTAATGCACAAAAGATGAGTTAAATGCCAACAAAAAGGGATAAATATATACATTATTTGGCACTCATCATATGCTTAGCTTAAATGTTTTGATACATCATGCTTAGGATTTACAACTAATCTTTTGAGAATCTGCCTTTGCAAAATAAGAGTCCATGTTAATTTTATTTATAAAGCTTTAATTGTTGAGAATAAATAAATTGAACCCTATGTTATGAATTCGACGAAATCCTAGTCCCAGTATCTCTCTTCATCCCGTGACAATATTTTGTATACATTTTCCTTTTATTTTAGTTTATTAATTCTTAAAAACAATCTCATCAAGTCCGAGTGAACGACAACCTTATTTACCACTATCTAAAATCCGATCAGAACGCCATCCTTTTGAAGGATATGGGTCATACCATGGTGCGAAAAATTACTATCCACATGCATACCGGTCATACGAGCAAGATTCTTATATTTCTCCTCAACTAGAGTACATAAGATACATGAGTCAATACGTAAGTTACTTGATTCGACATATAAGTTAGCTGAGACAAACGGCTTAGTTATGGAAGAAAGAACCGCAACCAAGAGTGAACCTTCTATATACGATACCATTAGGAAGTCATGTGAGCCGATTCATAAGCGTTTGTTAGAGGCGCAGAATACTCGAAATAAGCCTAATTTTCAATAGAGTGTTTCCAATAGTACCCTTGAAAATGAGGATAATTATTCACATAATCAAGATAACAAGGTTATAATTGGTAACACTACGTTTATATGAGGTTCGATCATTTTCATGTTATTATAATGATGATTATGATGGGTTTATAACTGATGAAGAATCTGAAATATGTAGGTATAGTGATTAGGAATTTATTACTCCGATTGAGTTTTATAATGATAATATTATTTCTAATACAAATCCAAATAATTTTAATAATTACTCACCTATTCAAAAGGACGAGGATTTGACTAGAATTACCGTAGTTTTAGACGATGTAGTATTTCCTTTTTACGAAGCCAATGATGGTTTAGAGGAACGGGTTTATTTTGAGTCTAGAAATTTAGAAACAATAGTCTTAGATAAAGAAAATGAACTCGTAGAGATGAGTGAGGATGAACCTGACTTAGAAGAATCAATTGACCATTTTCAGAAATCTGATGACCTAGAAATTAGAGAAGTTGTGACTAGTCTTTCTAGAGACATTGAAAACTCTAAGTTTGAGGGTGATTATCATTCTCCATGTGATTTAACTCTTATAAAGGTCCCTCACTTGGGACTTGACATATGTGCCTAAACCATTTTACAAGATTATCTTCATACACGTTTTCCTGAACCTAATGATGTCCAGAAAGAAGATCAGTTGTTAGAAACTAATCCTCTGGTTGATGTGGTTAACCTGGGCTACGATACCTCGATTGACTTTGTTTTCCCACCAAAAACTTATTCTCCAATTGTGGGAACTTATGAAATTCAAATGTGTCAGATATAAAGTTTTGAGGCTAAACCTAATTACTTTAAGAGATTAGGGTCGACATAGTTTCTTAAGAATAACCACCACCGTGGTCAGCTGTGTGATCAAATCTGATTGACTTGTAGGATCCCCCAATTATCCAGGTTATTGTTATGTGCTTCTGAGTCCCTAGTTGAGTACTTCCAAACTCTGCAACCTGATCTTCAGGATCCTGCCTTTGAGGAGGTCCAACCCATGAAAACATTTTATTTATACCCTTTTTATAGAACTTGAACCTGAACCACAACTAGATATAGTTGTCTTACTTAAAAAATTAGATAAGGGTATGTTCGGTATCTTCATGGTATGTTATAATTTCTCCTTCCTTTGGATAATACTTTTTGATTCAGATGACTCGCAGTTGTTCAGGTTACTTCTTTATGATTCTATGAGGTAACTAGCCTTTCCTAGTCTGACTGAAGACTTTAAACTTAGCACTTGCTGGGAGGTAACCCATGTTTTCGGTACTCTGGTAATATCCTTCCTCACTTCCTTTAATTAGTAACAGTTTCTTCTTGTTCATCTTTTTAATTTCATTTATAGAACAATGAGGATAATGTTAGATTTAAGTGTGGGGGAGTGGTTAACTTTTTACTTTTGTTTTTAAGGAATTATCTTGCCATTTATGACCAGCTGTTGAGAGGGTCTATTGTAGGTTTGTAGGTATATTATGAGCAGCTGTTCAACGGGTCTAAAAAAATGATTGTTAGGGTTATGACCAGCTGTGTAGCGGGTCTTTTTATTTTTTTTCTTGCATGTTATGACCAGATGTTGAGCGGGTCGGAAAAAAAAATATTATATGACCAGCTATGTAGAGGTCTCTCTTTCTCTCATTATATGACCAGCTGTGTAGCGGGTCTTCTTCTGTTTTGCTCGAGGACTAGCAAAATGTAAGTGTGAGGAAATTTGATAAGCACGTAAGTTCGACACATTTTCACCCATAACTACATTAGCCAGGACTCATTTTATCACTAATAATCTTGTTTTAAGTCTTTTCAAGGAAATAAACATTTTTGGAAGAATCGGCTCGAAAAATTTTCAAAGGCACCCCCGGAGGACAACTGCTAAATGAATCCCTACTTTGGATAAGGGACACCTCAATTACTAAGGGGCATCTTATTTACTATTTGCATCCCACGAGGCAAGTGCTAAATGGACACCCACACAGGATTAAGGGGAGTACATCTTCTTTACAAATTCAAAATCAGAAGAATGGCGGGAAAAAATTGCAGTGTACGGGAAGAATTAGGGTTCGAATTTTCTAGGTATTCCAGGAGATTCAATCGCTACAATTTGTTGTACTCACCCTGTTGCACCCGACCAGGGCTGGTATCAATTTTTATTTCGACAAAATAGGAATTGAACGTGCACACACAAGGAAACAGAGGTTCGAGATATTTTTGGGATTCTGTTGAGATATAATTGGTGTTTAGTTGAGGCTGGAGAGAGTTTAACTCAATATGAGGTGTGGTTTTCACGTGTTTTAGAGAGATTGACAACTAAAGAGATCGTGGGCAGATAAATTAGGAAGTAAAGTCCCGTGGTTCAGCAAGGAAGGAAAGAAGATTCTGGGAAGTACGTGATGTTTAAGGAAGAGTTCTTAGCTGAATATTTGATTATTAGTCAATAGAAAGCTATACAGATGCGTGAAAGAGAATAATAAGGAAATATTTTCCACGACTGGCAGTGAAGAATAATATCGAGTTATGACGAGATTATGAGGAGTTATGGGGATTTATTCTTAGTCCAATTGGGTATATAAAGGCCGCTGGAATCACAGAAGAGGATATAGAGAGTTGGGAGGAGAATAGAGTCCAAGAATCGAGAGTTGCAGAAACAGCAGAGAAGATGAAATGAAGAACATTAGGCTGTTTAGAACAGTCGTATTTTAGTGTAGTATATTTCAAGTTCTGTAACATTCCATTAGCAACACATAACTTCAGTTCACAACGTGCTGTGTAACAGAGAGTTTGTAACGCCTAAGATCCGTTACAAATTCGCTGCTTTTATTATTTTCTCAATTTTCTTCTTGTTAACACGCAATGAAAAAAAATATTTTGAGAGTGTCTACAATATGAGGAGATAAACCCCAACACTGGGATAACGGAGGAAGCCTGATTTCACCATTGGGGTAACTTAGTTAATTGTTTATTTATTATTTGCTTTGATTTTTAATGAATTAGGTTTATATTAACTACTCGTGACTTTGTTTGATGGAGCATGCTTAGTTCTAGGTAATTTTGATGCGTCATACTTATGAGCTACGCGTAATATTTTGTGAAATCTACTTTGGCAAAGAATAGAGTTGATATTTCCTTTGTTTTGAGCTATAAAATGTCTACAATTAATTTTTGAACCCCATAAACATGAAAAACAGTGGAATCTTGAGTCCCAGTAAATTCTTCATCTTGCTAATATATTGTATATATATTTTCTTATTTTTATTATTTTCTATATTTAAGCCTAAAATCAATCTCAACAAAGTCCGAGTGAACGAAAACCTTGTTACCCCTATCTAAAATTACATCACTTATGATTTGGTATGACTAGTTTTTATTAATTGGTGTAACCGATCCTAAGTAATCACCATGAGATGGTATAATCGATATTTGTAACTAGTATGACCTACCCTAGTAATTGGTGTGACCGATCACAGAGTGTTGTGTAATCAATCCTTGTAATGGGTAACCGGTCTTGGTAATTGGTGTAACCGATCCTAGTAACTGGTGTGAGTCGTGTGACCGATCACAATGAATACCATGGGAATATGATAACCGGTCTTGGTAACTGATGTAAGCGGTCCTGATAACTTATGTGACCGATCACAAGTATTTCCATTTTGAGGTATAACCAATCCAAGTGACTGGTAGAACATATTGAACCAATGTATGTGATTTGATATTTGATCAATCACATATTTATCATGGAATATAGGTCAATCAATTCTAAACTTTTTTGGAAGTGTGGTATAACCGATTCCAAGAATGTAAATCCATGTAGATATGAATAAGGATTTACAGTGAATAGATGTCAACATACATTGTACACGTACAGTAACTCTTATCATTTATTGTTCAAAGATATTCCTTAGTACTCAAGGAGATCCTGTGCCGAAATAAATTGAGAATCTTTTAATTAAGGTTTTTGGTTTTATATGCTTGAATTACCAGCAATTAAATGCATATCTCTAGAGAATAAAAATGTATAATGTGCATTTACTAATTGGATATTTTCTATTGAGAGATTTCGGAAATGTTGGACAAGCATTTTTGGAATTAGGAAAACCGAATTTTGCTATTCATTGCATATCTTGAGAATATTTTCGGTTTTGTAAATTTCTTGGTGTCTAAACATCTTTGGTCTATAAATACCTAAGTTTGCATTTCTAGCAAACTATCCTAAGAGCCAAGAAAACTTCATTCTTATTGTTTCTAGTAGAGCAGTCTATTCGAAGGGAAAAGTATCCTAATTAGGTGAAATCTCTTACGGTCCGCTCATTTAAAGACTTATGTGGGACCAAGAAGCTCTACGAGTACCATTGGTGGGAAACTAGATAATTGTAGTGTTATTAGTTTTCGATTGATTTGATTGACTAATGGTTGTTGAAACTTTGATTGCACCTAGTTTGTTTATTCTTGAGAATCTTCTCTTCTGATATAAGATTCACTCAAACTAGATCAAAATATCGACAGGGTATTTAGAACTGTTTGTAGATCTAAAGACATCTTCTGATAATCCATTGTTAACAGACTCGTTCTGTGTATCATTGATCACAAGAGATGCAAGTGGTGTTGTGCAGGTTTTTATTGAAGATTAAAGAAGATTCGAAGATGAAGAAGATTTCTTATTAATTCTCATATCTTTGTGTGTGCACAAATCTTGATCAGCTAGGATCTAACTAAAATTGAATTTATTCGATTTATTAGATGCGTGAGCTCGGCATTATCAATATATCTCTTTGAGATTTATTTTTATCGAGTGCGAATCTAAACTTAACTGTTTTTGTAGTTATTGGATAGCTTGATCTAACAAGGCAAATGAATCTATTAGTAAACGGAAAAGCCTTTGCGTACGACTAGAGATATCTTTATCTTGAAAGAATCAATAGAGTTATTACTAAGTAGATTTGTTGTTCCTTTACTGTTTGGGATACGATACAAAGAAATTGTACCAGTGCGTGACCTTCGAAGTCGGAAGCGCGGGAATACTGAGGAAACTAAGTGAACTAGGGTAGTTGCTTAGTCTCAACTATACGAAGTTGGTTTAGATTTTGTATAGCGGCTTAATTCTGAGAGTATTCAATTATGGACTAGGTCTCGGAGCTTAATTCTGAGAGTATTCAATTCTGTACTTGCAGTTTTCCTCGTTAACAAAATCTTTTTGTGTCTTTTACTTTTCTATTTCTGCAATTATAACTAGCAAAGACGCACGTGCGATGCACCTGCCGACGAATCGTTACGTTACAAAGCCTATAAATCATAGGACTAACAAACTAAAATAATTTTGTGGAGAAGTCCCTCTTCATAAACAGCACATTGTATGTCCCTATGCACCAAAAGACCACCCACTAACCTCCATCAAAGTATTGTTGTTTATGCACTCCAAATGCAACATCAAAATTTGCAATTAGTCCACCTCATGTATGTGCCTACAGTTAATATGACACTACGCTATAAGATTAAAAAAAAATACAACCAAAAATTGCAGCAAGTGCAGTAGCATTAGTAAAAATGAGTACAAAGGTTAATGGCATCCACATGGAGTGAAAAATATCAACACCAATAGAACATAATTTCCGAGTATTGTTTTTAACTTTATATTATATTTTGGTTTGAAAAAATTTGACAATGCGTGAAAGAATCAGACGTCATTCCGGTAATGAAATGTGAGTGGGTGGATTTGATCAGGGAGACGCAGAAATAGTACTTCAAGATCCATCACGTGTCCAAGGCTTTGAGGACGCATATTCGATCAAAAGAAACTGACTGCTTCCATGCTTCGTATTCGATGGGGGCTGGACGACTAAAGTTTCTTATAATAGGTTTGCAACGACTAAAGTTGGCTTGAAATGCGAGAGCATAGGTATAGTGGAGTAGAAGACCGACTTGCATATTGTTTGATATATGCTGATGAAACAACGTCCACAGTTGTGCCTTGGCTGAGTCAGTAGAATAACATTCTTGGTTCAGAAACATCTATCTTTCTTTTGCAGTAGTTTCTCTCCTCTCCACCTCAAAATGACTGAAAGAGGAGTTGACAATACTGAAGGCTTGAAATTATCCTTCTTGGAAGACTTGGCTGAAGAAACAGATATTATAAAACTATCTAAAAATGATCTTAGATATACAGATTATTTGAACCTGAATTTAGCTTGGACGTGGCCAGGATTTTGTAGTTACTCAGATCCATTACTCAATTGCTCAAAATATTCTTAAATGGTGTATGCCTTGAGATTCATGTGACTGGTCTAGCCAGTTTGTACTTTGGATATAAGTTTAATAATTGACATTTGGGAACTTGAACAAAATCAGATGGTGTGGTTCACTAAATTATACAAATTAGAGAAGGTAAAACAATATATAACTGAGTTGCTACAATGCTTGTGTATTCCTATTAAAATGGTCAAGCAAACTGAAGTTATAAGAACACCAACATCAAAAATTTGAAAGTGATACTTTTAAGACCACTTCAACTGTTTCAGATTCAAGACGGGTTTAACCCATTCAAAAACATTCAATCGTACTTGGAGCATAAACAACTCCCAAGCAGGAATAATATACGACACTTTGGCATTGAGTGTAACAAAGGGAAACAATTCTTCGGGTTGAGGAATTTTGTAAGTTAAGTGGAGAAATATGTATATATCGCAGTTTCCCATACCTGATTGTTGATTATATTGTTCCCCCATAGACATTTCAGATTCAGCTTTGCTAATATGATCCCAGCAAATAGGACCTTGGGCGGCTTCTATAATAAGCACACAGATCCCAGCTAGTACAAAATACAAAAACAAAGAGGACCACAATTCTTACCTCAATCAGCTCAACCAAAGATGACCAACACAATTCTTATCAAGGTCACGTGTCTTTCAGACAATATGTAACTAAGTTGATACCCTGCTAGAATAAGTCTAAGAGTGCAAAAGGAAATAATCCCATAGAAAAAAAATTACTCCCTCCTTTCTATAAAATAGGCTTGTTTGATTTTTACAAAAATTAAGAAAACTAGTCATTGGAGTCACTTTTTCATGTTTTTTCCTAATCTATTCTTTGGTCCCCACTCATTTCTTATTAGAGAAAGAGGAGAGAGAAGTGGTCCCATTTTTATATTATGAGAGAAAATGGAGAAAGAGAAGTGGTCCCTCTATGGGTATAGTAGTAAAATCATAACATTTGACTTTCCACATATGGAAACAAACCTATTTTATTGACATATCCAAAAAAGGAAACCTTCCTATTTTTTAGAAACGGAGGGAGTATAATTTACATTTTTACAAACATCTAAAGCTCATAAACTGCGATGAGAAGATCATAAATTCAAAATACGGATACCGAGTAGCATTTTCTTGCCAAGTCTTATAGGAACGAATATCCAGAATGTGTTGAAGTAGATAAAGTTAAAATTTGATTGGGAAAAGCGAAAAATTACCGATAAAGAAAAACTGAAAAAAAAAATTGATAGAAAATCGTGTGAACTCAATCAGGGAAAATGAAAGAAAGGGAGAAAATTTGGGAAAATAGAAATCTCTGTCTGGAAAAATTGAAATCGAGCTCAAAATTTTTGATAGAAAAATTGTGTGAAGCCGATTGGGGTGTGAACAAATATCAGGAATGGTTAGACACAATATTCTTTGGGGTTAGGATGGTAATGGTTAGATTATGAATGAATCGATTTGGGGACGATGAAGGAATGGAATGGATCGTGTCCAAGTCGTTTTGGTGAAGATGAAAGAACGGTTAGATTTTTGACAGTATGTATTTACCCCCCTCGCTATCGAAAATCAACGAAAAAACTGCAAGAAGCTTAAAAACACGGAGGGGTGTTATCGGTACTTTTTGTGCCGCGGTTGAAAAGAACTTTTTTCTTTATTATAGTAAGATTGTTTATTATAATTAAAAGTAAAATACACAAATCTTAACTCCAATATACTTGATAATGATCCTATAGAGTTTGGTTAAGTCTGAACCTATTATCAAGTATCACACTTTGGTTGTCGTATTGTCTCGATATCGTATCCATAGACAATCACACAAAGTGTGAATACCGATTTGTTGTATTGTATCGACTCTGTCCATAGACGATCACTTTCGGTAAGAGGACTTATAGGTTGAAAACAAAAATATTGTGGTGTATTTGGGTACCCTCGTATTTTCACCTAGGGATTCGTGGAGCCAGGTCAAACTATCTTTATCTTCATAATTCGAGTATCCTGATCTTGTTTTGATTGTTGAGCTTCTCACTCAAACAAGGTAGATAGAAATCACAAAGTTCTCTTCGTCTCAAACTTTGTGATTGCACAAGTTTAATACTTGTGAGGTGAATAATAATCTAGGATGCTCTTCGGGAAGCATAAGTCCGGATTTTGAGGTTAGCTAGACTTTGTCTATTGCTATCGATTTCAAGTCTCACCTTGATCTACGATTAAAAAGGAAATCACATATAGGCTTATATGTGGGAGGCATATTGGTTTAAAGTCTTTAATTGAGTTGAAGCAACTCTGAGGATGTAAAGGACATCAGCTAAGTAAATCAATTGCGCGGGATCCTGCTGCGATTCAAGCGGCGTAAGGAGCGCGACTGTAACTAAATTGCTGTGAGGGTTTGATCAACTACATTCCTTCTGAAGTTATTTGTAGTAGGCTAGAGTCTTTAGCGTCTTAATACAGTTTGGTATTCAATCTGGACTAGGTCCCGGGGTATTTCTGCATTTGTGGTTTCCTCGTTAACAAACTTTTTGGTATATGTTATTTCTTTTCCGCATTATATTGTTTATATTTATAATTGGAATATTACAGGTTATACGTAAATCGATCAAAGTAGACACATCCATCCTTGTTTGCTGGATACGACTTGATCAACCTATTCTATTGAGTATTCAAAACCTTCATCTGAAAGTCACTCTCAGTGGCACTAATATATCTCTTACTCTTGGAGAATTTCTCAGCCCATTTCTCTTCTTTTCTTTCACACCTTGCAAAAACATTTGGCTTTCATACATCATACAGATTATCAAGCTTCTCTTTCTCCCTTTGACGAATCATTTCCTGCTCTTCTCTCTTTGACGGATCAACTCATATGCACGCCTGTCAACCTCTGCCTGAATATCAGTCCGCAATTTCTGAAGCTCTTCAATGTTCAGTGAAAAATCAAGACCTTGGATCGTTCATACTCCGCTGAGGATGGTAAAACAACCGGAATATTCTCTCCAACATTACCTGGATGAATTTGATCATCTAGATTTTCCATTTCCTAAATCTACTCTCTTTATCTTAATTCATTCATTTTCTGATCATAAACCTAGAAAAAACTATATTGGTTGTATTAATCCCTCGACTAAACACCCTTTTAAAGACCCTCTTGTGTTTGTTAATTCCCATTTCTGGCGCTTGGTTAAGCGTCATGTCGTTTTGTTTACCACGCCATTCAAGACCATGCGTACTATTTTCATCTTCAAGATCATAATTACCCTATTGTTGATGGTGGTTTTTATCTTAGGGTTATAATTGTAAAACCTTACATCTGATGTGACGTCACTCTGTAAGGAAACGGATCCATGAGTATCAACCTCTTCACTGGCACATTTATTGAGCAACTCAATACTTTATTATGAAATTTACCCAGAATGATGCATGTAGCAAAAATCACAGGAATTCTGTAAATTTTGGCACCTTACCTACACTCAATTAATATAAGTTTCTTTGAATGCTTTCTGTGCTATGTTCCCCGGTTGAACCCTTAATATTGATATGGCATGACAATTTGTGTTCACTCGCAGCAGAGTAGCACGGATTTCCAAATATCAAGGATAAGGTCTTTGCATAAGGTATTCAATCAGAAAGCATGCTGCTCTCTAGCAACGAACATAATAGAACTCTGTGTCAAAACATAGAATTCAATCAATTATCCTGACTAATTTGCAAAAGTTAGGGTTTTGCGCCTTGCGCAGTATATCAAACCTTGCTTGTCGAAACTAAGCCTAGGCAAACTAGGTAATTAATCCGCCATGGATTAGCAGATGCAAAATCTTTCCCAAAATCAGAAAACAAGGAGCCGCAGGATAGGATCAGCAACAAAGAGAGGCGTGGCCATGGCTTAGGCCAACCGGCGCCATTTTCCATTGGCCATTCCCCATCCTAAACCGACCCTATTTCCTTCAACCAATCAGGTCGCCTTAAACTCGCCACACGCACATAAGTTGTGGCTGGGCCCATACTTGTCGGCCCTATTTCCCATTGACCAATCAGGTTGCACTAAACCTGCCACGCGCACCAAAAGTGTGGCCACACCCATGCTTGGCCGGATCCCTGCTTTCATTGACCAGTCAAGTTGCTCTAAACCTGCCACAGCTTTAAAAAGGGTGGAAATTGTGTCAAAAGGTTACCCTACCAAGTTGGCTTCCCAAAACCATGCCAACACGCCAACGGCATGTCAAACATGCCAAAAACAAACATGCCAGGCGCATATGCCAAACGCGCATGCGAGGCGCACATGCCAAACGACATGCCAAACATGCCAAAAGCATGTCAATCGCACACTCCAAACAGGCATGCCAAGTGCACATGCCAAACGTGCCACCTATTGCATATTACATGCCATATATGCTAATTAGGGTTTCGACATGCCAAACCCTAATTTAGGCAAAGTTGCCACGTCAACCGAGTCAAACAATGTCCCACAGAACATGGGGATCAATGTGGCCATTAAAACTGATGTTTCCACACCACGTTTGAATCTAACACCAACGTGCTAAAAACCAGCGGTCGTGGCCACGCCAGGCGCCACTTGTACCATCGTTCCGCTGGCATGCACTAAAGGCGCCATTGTGCCATTATTAGGCGCCAACAGAAGGTATCCATAATCAATGGATACCCTTCCTCATGAGATGCAATCTCAGCCATCCAAGTTCGCCATCGAACTGATAGACTTGTGGCAAGTTTCAGGCGGCCAGCCAAGACGAGTCTAATAGCATCACATGCTATTTTCCTACGGCAATTCTCGTGATTTTGACTTGCCAAAGTGCTATATGTTTTCCATGAAGAACACTCGAGACATCAAACATGTCACAAACTGGGGCATACTCATCAGGGTATTGGTCTGGTGGTTTACATCGTGCGGCGTGCAATACGCCCGTTACAAGAAAGTGTCATGAAGAAGGGCGGTTAGTAATGGCAAGAAGTAATAGTATAAACGTTTCCTTCATCATGGAAGCATAAATTCTAACGTTACACGTTACTCCACTCTTCCACCACTCAATCGTTTCCCCTTCCTACGAGATCAAGGTACGTTTTATTATGACTTGTATAAATAGGTTTCACCTATTTCCACCAAACAACAATTTTTGGTCGGAGAACAACACAGTATCCAGAAATCACCTGATAGCTTTCCATTCTGCTAGCCAGTTCTACTTTCCGATACAAGTCGTAAACAACCACACCTTCAGAATCAACGATTCTAGTCTCAACACTTTCTTCGCTTCCCTCACTAAGATCAACCCTTCTCCTTCACTTTGTGACCGAAGCAAGCCTGGAACGGACATTTCTTGGTTTAGTCTAGGATAGTACAGATTGATCTCTCGAATCAAAAGTACTCGCGTGCAGTGCATTGTTTAGGGTCTAGACTCATTTCTCATCCACACACCCAAAATTACCAAAACCGGCAGAAACAGTTTTCACCCTCAAACAATTGGCGACCACGGTGGGAGGTTAATCTCTCGGTTGCAATATCAATTTCCAATTTCCAAGTTCAATTTTCAATCCCGATCTCTCAAGATGGTAGAACTCAGGTCCGGATCAGCAACAAACCCTGAAAACACTAGCGTTGAAATCATACTCGGTATTAACATTCCTTTTAGTGGAATTAATACGCCACCTGTCAACACCAACGGCGCGGAAAATGTTCCTTCAAGTGTTACACCTCTGGTCACCAGAGCCAGGGCCACTGCCGCCACCCCCAATGTTTCTTCAAGTGTGACACCTCCAACCGTCACCAGAGTCGCTGATATTCCACCGTCAGGACGAGAAACTGGGGGAGCCAGAGGAAGAAGATCCCATATTACCATTGCTAATTTGATGGAAAGACAAGAGGTTCTCGCTAGAGCTCAGACGGACATGGCTTCGACTCGGAAATAAGTGCTTATTTTCCTCAATACACTGATGAAGAGGGTACCATAGGAATAAAGCCAAACAGAGCCAACGAGGAACACCTTCAATTCTCCTGGCGCCGATAAATCCATAGGGCGCACCTTTGTAGATGAAGAGACTCGTTCAGGAGCTCTAGCGGAAAGGAATCAACCATCCAATTTTGTCACACGAGAAGATTTGGAACGACATCTTCGAAACCGAGACAAAAGCGATTCTGCGGACATGCATCAACATCAACCCCCGTATCCTCCTGAAGTACAAAGAATTTCTCTTCCAAGAGGATACTCTTCTCCTCAATTCTCCCTATATGACGGCACCGATAATGCGCGTGAACATGTCTCTCGCTTTTTGGAATCCTTGGGCGAGCACGAATGCAATCATGTTCTCCGTTTGAAAGAGTTTTCAAAGTCACTTACCGGAAGAGCATACACATGGTACAAAAAAATTGCACCAAATAGCATATCCAACTGGGGTGACATGGTCACGGCTTTCTACAAAAAGTATTTCTTTATGTCTGAGCAAATTACCTTATCAGATTTAGGAAGGATGTTTCAACGAAACAATGAACATCCAAATGATTATGTCAAAAGATTCAGAATTCAAGCGCTGGATTGTCACAACCCAAATGTGACCGAACAACAATTAGTGGATTCTTGCATCAATGGCATGGTTCCCATATATCGTTCCTTACTAGAGAATCTTCCATTCCATACATTCTCTGAACTTCATGAGGCTGCTAAACGGTCGGCCACAACAGCACCAGCATTGTTGGAAAGAACCAGGCCATCCAAGGTTGAAGACACACGCGAAACGCGAGCAAATAGACGTCTCATAAACAAGCAATATAACACTGGCCCCTCTGTGAGCTTGGTAAGTGAAAAAGGAAAAAGGAAGGCTCCAGCGGCAGAACATCAATCCAAACACGCAATGCCAGTACATCAGGCGGCTCCACCGCAAAAGACCGCAACTAAGGATCCTGCGCAGTATCAAGAAGCCGGAGAAAAGGCCTTAGATTTCTCGTTCTCAATCGAACAAGTAATTCAACTCTTGGAAGCATGGATCCAAGATGGCTCCATCAAGCTGCCTCTTATCAGGCGCCCATCAACTGAAGAGGAAATGGCAAACCCTGAGTATTGCCGCTACCACAGGTTTGTCCATCATCCGACTAGTGAGTGCAATAGATTAAAGCGTATCTTTAAAGAAAAGGTGGAGGCATGGGAACTTCAACTGGGCAATGAGGGAGTTCACAAATATTCTCTTCTAGTCAAGAGTTGCATGCTCTCTGGGGACTCTGTTCACAAAATCGTGCAATCCATAATGCAGCATGTATGCAAAATTATCTATTTCTCCAAGGCGCAACGTCAAGATATGTTCGCAACCCTTAATCACGTTGTATCGGGCAAGCGACTTTTTCCTATTGAAGAAACCACACCAGAATCCCAAGCTCTCTCAGGAAGCGGTGTTGGAAAATGCAACCGGGGACTGCTGACCACGGTTTATCTGAGGGACGCCGAGATTGATAGCACATTGATCGATGCGGCCTCTGACTTCAACATTGTTACCATCAAGACTCTGAGAGCTGCGAGAATTTCGAAGCAGGAGGCTACTCTTTCCTCAATTGTGGTCAAAAACTTGGAAGGAGAAGCAATAGACGGGTATGGATACATCAACCTTGAAATTAAGGTGGGAGATACTCTAACACATGGAAAATTCTACATTGTCAAAAAACTCTCAAATGACGACATGATTCTGGGGCGGTCATGGGTACATGGAAATAAAGTGAAATTAGGAGTATCCCCTCTGCCGGTGTCGATATCCGAAAGAATTTCCAACAAGCCATCCAACCCTGAAGATCACATGTTGTCGTATCAACAACTTACCAAGGTAAATCAATTACCTGGAGAAATCCCGTCGACGTTCATCCGAAGATTCCGAACACAATTAAGTCTTATTGAACAACCCTTTCTGCACCCAGTCACTTCTCATCTCGGTCAGGCATGGGGACTTGGTCTAGTTATCAACCCGGGCATCATTAAGAGATATGAATGGGATGCTGGGCCTTTCAAATGCTTTGCCGAAAATTTATAAGTTGCCTCAGTCAAAGATAACGAGCTCAAAAATCAAGTGGTTGCACAATGCCCAAACCCGTTTCAAATTGGAGATATGGTATTCAAGGCGACCGCGTTTCAAGTTGGAGATGTAACAGTGAAGCTATCCGCTCAATCTGATTGGCCTAAGGAAAGGTAAGACGAGCCATACCTAGTGGCAGATGTTATCTTGGGTGGTTACTGCAAACTCATCAATGCCGACAAACTGGAAGGCGTGATAATTCACTCGCGATGGCTCAAGCCCTTAAATACCTAAAATGTTGTGCTACCTTTTCCTCCAGCATTTTCCTTATAAGTATTTCCTTCAGTAATTTCCCTTTTCCCTGCAATATTTGTAATCCCTCCAAAATGATTGCACTGCTTGCATTCATAATTAGGGTTTCGATTTTAATTAAAAGCATCTTTATTTCAAAATAAGTTTTCCTAAATCATCTCAAGGGAAAAGTATCCAGCAAACCCACAAAATCATTACCTATCAATTAAAAACCAGAATAAAAAAAATCAAACCCTACAAGAAATATCATATTCGGAAAAAAAATATTGAAGAAGGGAATGTGCAAGGAAGAAGATCATCAAGTGGCGGCACGGACACCTTTTTTCAAGAACATCTAGCTTCAACTTTTGCCCGACGAGGATTCTCTACTTCTCACGATGTGCTTCCTAGCTTGTGACGGCTCACACTTCTACATACCCATGCGGCATGTTACAGTCGTCCCGTGTAATTTGCGAGGGAAAATCCAATAAAAGGTTGGTCAAAATCCTTAATCAGTGCTACTGTTTTTCCCTGTTTTGAGTTACTGTTGCCAAAGGCATGCGAGGCGTTCCCATGGAAGTATCTAAACGGAGAGAATGTGACATGCCTACTAGCATTATTGTTGCGACATTTATGTGATTTGGCTTCCCATCCGTTGAATCGATTTGGAAGGGTGGAAGAACTTGTTTTCGCAAAAGGGGTTTTAGGTCTCTTCCGAGAGATTTTATTCATTCAATCAAAGATGTGAAATTAGCAAAGCAACATAAATGAAAGAATATTACTTGGTGAAACATGGTTTCAGTCACACGAACAAAAAGAAAAAACTGAAGTATCAAAAATAATTATGATCTACAAAAAGATTGTTTTCTCTGTGGAAGGAAATCGCAAAATGGAAAACCAGTTGTCAATGAAAAGACACCTTGGTTAATAACGCCTCCATCAGAGCTTTTTCAAGCACTTTCCCCAGCATCCTCTCCGACAGCAAATATTCCATTCCGAAGCCGTTTCAGCAGCAGCTTCAACATCCCATCTAGAAGACGTTTCAGTAGCAGCTTCAGCATCCCGTCCAGGATCCGTTTCGACAATGGCTCCAACATATCCTTCCATCGCCTCACCATCTGCCTTGACAGCATCCTCAGCGATCGCTTCAACACCCCCATCAGCAGTTTCGGCATCTACTCCGGAATCTGCCTCATTCTTGTAAACCTCGTCAACATCTTTCTCCGGAACTTTTCCAACAACCCCTTGAGGACGCTCCAGTTCGTCCACGTTAGAATCAAGGATTACGATACCATTATGGACGGGGTAATCAAAATGGCTCTCGCCCAGAAGTTTCTTGGGCTTGGTCCTTCGTCGTTTCAATCGAGAAGCGAATCGATTAGCCCTGTCATTGGGATGTGGAGAAGCTTCATCACTTTGAGATTTCCCGACTTTCTTGGATGCTTCATCATGTCTCCATTTATCCTCCATGTCCATCAAGGCCATGAAAGCCTGAACACGCACCCGCACGATGCGTATATGGGTGAGAGACATGCCTTTTATAATCCGGCCGGCTGCATGGAATAAAGGGTTTATTTGGTTTAATATCTCCTCATGTGAAGAAAACCTGGCTTTGTCAACTTCAAAAAATTTCTCCGAGGAGTCAAATGTATGATCATCACCGGAAGATCCCATTGTGCACTAAAAAATATATATTTATTTTTTACATTATTTCTGCATCGGCAATCTGTATGATGAAGAAGACAAAATAGAGAACTAGGAGAAGAGACACGAGACGGTACCCGCGAAGAGGATGGACGCAATTCTATAGTGATTTATATGAATGAAAGGTTCAAGATAGCCTCTTATATTGAGCGGATTGATGAAGCCTGAGAAAGGAAACCCTTTCACCAGCCGTGTATCAAGGCTCTAAAAGCGGGATACCAGCTAGATTAGATACTTGAATTACGTATAATTAGGGCTTGGCATCCGGGTCAGCAACCATCCCTGCCATTCCATGATCTAGCCAGCGTCATCTTCCCGCTCCACAGGATAGCAAGCAGCGCCATGACTCCAGCACTTCGTGATCAAATCCGTGTTAGCTCCACCCATCATATGACCTAGCCGGCTCCATCCTCACTGTTTGGTAGCCAAAGTTCCAAGTCCAGTTTCCACCATTCCGTGAACTGAAGCTAGTTTCCATCATTTCACGGACTGAAGCCAAGCACCATCTCCATACGTTCTGTGACCCAGCCAAAGAAGCACCATCAACTATTCCAAGGTCAGAAGCGCCATCTCCGCACGATCAAGATTGAAGTACCATCTCCGCCGTTCAAAGCAACGCCATCTCCACCATTCCAAGCCAAGCGTTACCTCCGCATGTTCCGTGACCTAGCTAGCCAACGCCTGTTCCACGAATCAAATCGTAGTTCCATCTCTGCCAATCAGTAGCCAAAGTTTCAGAGTTACGCGAAGCTGCCAATGCAAAGATCAGCGATTCTTCATACCTCCTTCCAAAGGTTATCCAAACTTTCCTGACAATCTATTCATGACTTGCCGTTTCGATTTTATCCTTGTCTGTAACCATCTCATGCTTACCCCACAACAATATGCCAATGTTATGAGCTAAGCAGGGGACTTAATGTTGATGGTGGTTCTTAGCTTAGGGTTATAATTGTAAAACCTTACATCTGATGTGACGTCACTCTGTAAGGACACGGAGCCATGAGTTCCAACCTCTTCGCTGGCACATTTATTGAGAAACTCAATACTTTCTTATGAAATTTACCCAGAATGGTGCATGTGGCAACAATCCCAGGCATTCTGTAAATTTTGGCACCTTGCCTACACTCAATTAATATAAGTTTCTTTGAATATCTTTCTATGCCATGTTCCCAGGCTGAACCCTTAATGTTGATATGGCATAACAATCTGTGTTCACTAGCAGCAGAGTAGCACGAATTTCCAAATATCAAGGATAAGGTCTTTGCATAAGGTATTCAATCAGAAGGCATGCTGCTCTCTAGCAACGAACATAAAAGAACTTTGTGTCAAAACATAGAATTCAATCAATTATTTTGACTAATTTTTAAAAGTTAGGGTTTTGCGCCTTGCACAGTATATCAGACATTGCTTGTCGAAATTAAGCCTAAGAAAACTAGGTGACTAATCCGTCATGGATTAGCAGATGCAAAATCTTGCCCAGAATTAGAAAACAAGGAGCCGCAGGATATGAGCAGCAAAAAAGAGAGGCGTGGCCATGCCTTAGGCCAACCGGTGCCATTTACTATTGGCCACGCCCCATCCTAAACCGGCCATATTTTCCTCAACCAATCAGGTCTCCTTAAACTCGCCACACGCACATAAGTTGTGGCTGGGCCCATACTTTCCGACCCTATTTCCCATTGACCAATCAGGTTGCACTAAACCTGACACGCGCACTAAAAGGGTGGTCACGCCCATGCTTGGTCGGCTCCCTGCTTTCATTGACCAATCAAGTTGCTATAAACCTGCCATAACTTTAAAAAGGGTGTAAATTGTGTCAAAAGGTTACCCTACCAAGTTGGCTTCCCAAAACCATGCCAACACGCCAACGGCATGTCAAACATGCCAAAAACAAACATGCCAGGCGCCCGTGCCAAACGGCATGCCAAACATGGCAAACGCGCATGTCAGGCACACATGCCAATCGCACACGCCAAACAGGCATGCCAAGTGCACATGCCAAACGTGCCACCTACTGCATATTACATGCCATATACGCTAATTAGGGTTTCGACATGCCAAACCCTAATTTAGACAAAGTTGTCGCGCCAACCAAGCCAAATAATGTTCCACAGAACATGGAGATCAATGTGGCCATTAAAACTGATGTTGCCACACCACATTTGAATCTAACACCAACGTGCCAAAATCCAGCGGTCGTGGCTACGTCAGGCGCCACTTGTACCATCGTTCCGCTAGCATGCAAAAACTATGCCAGCCATGTCGCAATGCCACTGGCATGCACTAAAGGCGCCACTGTGCCATTATCAGGCGCCAACAGAAGGTAGACATAATCAATGGCTACCCTTCCTCATGAGGTGAAATCTCAGCCATCCAAGTTCGCCACCGAACTGATAGACTTGTGGAAAGTTTCAGGCGGCCATCCAAGACTAGTCTAATAGCATCACATGCTATTTTCCTGCGGCAATTCTCGTGATTTTGACTTGCCAAAGTGTTATATGTTTTCCACGAAGAACACTCGAGACATCAAACATGTCACAAACTGGGGGATACTCATCAGGGTATTGGTCTGGCGGTTTACAGCGTGCGGCGTGCAATACGCCAGTTACAAGAAAGTGTCATGAAGAAGGGAGGTTATTATTAGCAAGAAGTAATGGCGTAAAAGTTTCTTTCATCATGGAAGCATAAATTATAACATTACACGTTACTCCACTCTTCCACACTCAATCGTTTCCACTTCTTACGAGATCAGGGTATCTTTTATTATGACTTTTATAAATAGGTTTCACCTATTTCCACCAAACAACAAGTTTTGGTCGGAGAACAACACAGTATCTAGAAATTACCTGATAGCTTTCCATTCTGATAGCCAGTACTACTTTCTGATACAAGTCGTAAACAACCACACCTTCAGAATCAACGATTCTGGTCTCAACACTTTCTTCGCTTACCTCTCTAAGACCAACCCTTCTCCTTCACTTTGTGACCGAAGCAAGCCTGGAACGACCATTTCTTGGTTTAGGCCAGGATTGTACAGATTGATTTCTCGAATCAAAAGTACTCCCGTGCAGTGCATTGTTTAGGGTCTAGACTCATTTATCATCCACACACCCAAAATTACCAAAACCGGCAGAAACAGTGTTCACCCTCAAACACCTATCAAACCCTATTTTCAACACCTAAAAGCCTCTTTAACCATTACTCCTATAAGAACTTTTATTAAAGAAGGTATTGGTAGGTCATCTAACTTTGATAGGTTTATTTTGGGTGTAATTAAAATCTTGTATTTTATGCAGATTAGGAGAATGCAGCACCTGTTGAGAGGTACCATTCAGGTTTGGGGTATGTCTGTCAGATGGATTATCTCCAGAACCAACCTAACCATTATGTCTAGCCACACTACCAAAAGATACATTAGCACTCAAATCCATAAATTACTAAATATCATTTCCCTCCACTCTCTCCCTTTTAACCCTCACCACCCATTCTTCCATATCAATACCATTATTGCTCTTGGCAGCTTATACCATCAGACCTATACTTATCCAAAAAAAAGACAAACCCATTTATGATTCACCAACCCTTAACCTCGTCATGCTTACGTTTCATATATACGTATCCAGGAAAAGTTTTCTATGGATCACTGGTTTCACTATTACTTTGTACTATTATCTTTATCCTCACGTGAACCCAAAGCCCCCATCCTTGTATTTACATAAAAAAAAAATGGGAAAGATAGGGATAATCCATAAGCTTTACCTCCAAAGAAACAACAACAGAACTACAACAACTACCTTACACCAATTTCCACCTGAGAATTTGTCAAACCTTATTCAACAGACTTCTCTTTCCTTTTTTAAGGTTCAAATCCAAAACGTAGGAAATACCCATTGTCATTTGTTCATCCTTATTTTCTGTAAACTCTATCGGGACAGTACAAACAATAGATTCTTTTATATCCACCTTCATATTATATTCATTACCTTTGCTCCTTTCCCCATTCTATCCTATTCATACATATACAGTTTATATATCATATGGATTCCCCAAAATTTCCAAGTAATTCTCATACAACAAACCTAGAAATTCAAAACCTTTCTGCTCAAATGGATGAAAAATTAACTCTACCTTCTACCCTATTTGATCCAGTATTCATTGATAAAACTGTTATTCTAGCTGAGTCTGATAACAATTGGAAATGGTGTATGGTGGGTTATTTATGCTGCGAAACCTTTTGTACCTACTTCCTCGATTCACTACTATATATATGTAAACAGTGTCCTCTTGCTTAAACTCATACTGTTACAACTTTTAGTGGATTACACAACAAAGTCCTCATTCGTTTCTTAACTGAAGATGATTTTAACATAATCAATTCACGGAGACCTTGGTTTGTCTGTGGTTATCTAATGATGCTAAAAATTGTTCCTCCAACAGGTTGGCCAGCAAATTATCAATTTTCATTTACTGAAGAAATTATGTGGTTCATACCGTACAGTATCCCAAAAGAATACACTGAATTTGAGGATCTTCAAAAACTTACTTTAAAGATGGGAGAACTTATTGAAGCTCAAGATTCCTATGGAAATCATCCTTTAAAGAAGAATGTGAAAGTATGTGTCAGAATTCTGGTTCAGAAATCCTTACCATTAGGCATTCCCATGTTCACTAGCAGAAGAACTCAACATTTTCTTATAGAATGCAGATACTCTAAAGTTCCAAGATAATTATGTTCTTCATGTCGTGTTCTTGATCATAAATGTGTCAACTATCCTGCTTGGAAGTTGAAACAGAAAGCAATTAATGAAGCTTCTTCTTCCAACAACAAATATACTCTCGCTGCAGTCTCAAGACTTATGATGCCACCAAAGTCAGCGACAAACAACCGGCTCCTACTTCTAATGCTGTAGATGCCATTACCATGCAACAAACTGATATTGTTCCTGATACACAATTCGAATCGGCTTTTGCTCTTATATGCGACAAAGGAAAATCTAAGGAGAATGTCCATAACATTGAAAACACTGCTCAGAAGGGTTTATCGAATATGTTTCAGATGAGCTCTTTTGTCAACAGATCCACATCCCTGAAGATCTTTGATGTTGGTATGATTCAGCAAAACTCGACTTAGCAGAACAATGGGTTACCAATTATTTTCAAACAAGTTACCACTAAAAATGATACTGTTGAAGCCTCTATCCATGTTCCTGATTCGGTTAATAATAGTCCTATTCGAATATCTAACTCTTCAAGAAGTTTCGAAACTGATGTTGTGTCGAGTCAAATACCAGTTATTACAAGAAGAACTCTCATTTCTGTTGAGCATGATGCTCTATCAAATATCAAAAGGAAGATTAACCCTAGATATGATCTGAGAAAACATACAAGAGCAAATTTTACTACTTTAGCTAGCATGGTTGTTATCCCAGAAGAACAGGATACTACTAAACCTGACTATGCCCAACGTTTCCCTCCAATCACTAAATTGGGGGATTTACCTGCTATCAATCTCTCTAATTGTTCTCTCAACACCCAGCCTTTGGTTGATTCCTTGCAAGCTATAATGTACTTGTTGATACTTCCCCAATGAACAACAGTTTCCGCAATAATTCTCATCACAATGCTGCTACTTCTAATCTCAATTCTTTCCTAGATACTTCTCAAAGTGGTGATACTACCAGTGCTCCTCTTGGTGGTGGGTTTGACTCCACACTTAGGTAAACTCAACTCCTTCACCACCTTTAAATGACCTTATTAATTCTTCTATCCCTATAAATCATTTTCCTGTCAATAATGTCAATATGCTATGTTGGAACATTAGATGTTTAAGTAAGAAAACAGCTAATAAGCAGCTTAGTTTACTATGTAGAAATGTTAATCCTGATATGATTTTCCTATCTGAAACCAAAATGAATAAAGACCTGGCGGCTATAAAACTGAAAAATATGGGCTTCCCCTATACCTTTAATGTTTCTAGTATTGGAAGAAGTGGTGGTCTAGTCTTGGCCTGGAAGAAGGAAATTCATCTTAATATTATATCCTCAATCCTGAGGGGCATCTATGTCACATATACAGATATTATCCATTCCAAAACTTGTCATATCCATTTTATGTATGGTGAACCTAATAGTAGTTTGAGGCATGCCTTTTGGGAACAACAATGTAAACTGTCTCATGCTCCTTTAGATGAGCCTGTTTTTTTTTGTAGGTGATTTTAATGCTCTTCTAGGAACTGAGGATAAGAATGGTGGTCTATAAGTTGATGATTCTGATTTCTCAAACCTTAAGAACTTTTGTTTTGTTTTTAACATGCGCGATCGAGGTTTTTCTGGTCCCAAATTTACTTGGTCTAATATGCAACATGGTCCTGATTTAATTCTTGAAAGATTAGACAGATGCCTTGTAAACCAGTCTGCTGAGGATTTATACTCTAAACTTTGTATAAATAATCTACCTAGAGACTTTTTTGATCACTTCCCCATGCATATAGGTTTCAATTATGAGGATGTCTGTATGCCTAGACCTTTCCACTTTATGACCATGTGTATTGAAGATCCTACTTGTAGAGACATCATTGCAAATTCTTGGTCTGTTAATGTTGTGGGCTCCCCTGCCTATAAACTAAAATCTAAGCTTTTAAGTAACAATAGAGTCCTTAGGGATTGGAATAAATCTTCTTTTGGTAATATTCAAACTAATATATCTACCATCAGGAAAGATTTGGCTGATCTTCAGATTTCTAATCCTACTGATTCTAGCACTACTTCTAGACTCAAGGCTAGATTGGAATATCTCTACAATTTAGAGGAACTTTATTGGAAGGATAAATCTGGAGAGTTATGGCTCATGGAAGGTGACATAAATTCACCATATTTCATAGAGTTACTCTCTTCAGGAGGAAAACAAATGCCATTAGTTGGATTAAGGATTCCTCAAATACTATTCTAACTGATAGAGATACTATTGGAACTTCCTTTATTAATTATTTCAAAAACCTGTGTTCCTCCTACCCTCAGCAATTTCAAGATGAAATCCTTCTTGATCTCCCTGTTAAATTTTCAACTGAGGATAACTCTCTCCTAAACATGCCTCTTACTTTTGAGGAAAAGAAATGTAGTTTTTCAAATGGGGGGAAAAGGCTCATGGTCCTGATGGTTTTACAGGTTTTTTCTTTCAAAAACACTGGGATATTGTTGGGGAGGCTGTCATTGATATGACTCAAAACTGTTTTAAGACTGGGCATATTGCAAAAGTTTTTAATCATACCAATATTGCTCTTATCCCTAAAGTTCCTCTTGCTGAACTTGTGTCTCAGTATAGACCTATAGGACTTTGCAATTTTATTTACAAAATTCTTTCAAAAACTCTTGCTAATAGACTCAAACCTTTCATGAATAACATAATTTCCCAAAATCAAAGTGCCTTTATCCCTAAGAGGAGTATTTCTGATAATATTCTGCTAGCTAATGAGGCTATATTTGTTGTTAATCAGAATGACAAGTTGAAGGCATTGCTGCCATTAAGATTGATATGTCCAAATCTTATGATAAGTTAAAATAGTCTTTTCTTGAAAGTGTGTTTATTAGAATGGGTCTCTCTAACCACTAGATTAAACTCATAAACCAGTTTGTTTCTACAGTTTCCTACTCTGTCCTCCTCAATGGTAGCCCCACTAGGTTTTTTCAACCTAAAAGAGGTTTGACACAGGGGGATATACTATCCCCCTATCTTTATTTCATTTGCTTTGAAGCTCTTTCTTCATACATTGACAGTCTTTTAAAGAAATGAATTTTGGAAGGTATCAAAATGTGTAAAGATGCTCCAGAAATGACACATTTGTTGTTTGCTGATGATTCCTTATTGTTTTCTAAAGCTATTATTCAAAAATTTCAAATCATCAAAGACTACCTTCAAAAATATTTCTTGGACAGATCAATTTTGATAAGTCTGGCATCTTATTTAGTAGGAGAATTCATGAAAATAGGAAAGTTCAACTTGTTAACATTCTAGAAATTAAGAACAGGGATTTAGGAGAAAAATATATTGGAACTCCTACTGTGTTTCAAGATTCTAAAATTCAAATCCGTATGGCTATTCTCTAAGCTGTGGATGCCAGAATTTCTATCTGGCTACATAAGCTCCTATCTCAAGTTGCTAGAACTACTTTGATTAAACACATTGGTCAAGCTATCCCCATTTTTTAAATGGGAACCCTTCATTATCCCAAAAAATCTTTGCAAACAAATGGATTCCCATCTTTGTAAATTCTGGTGGGGAGAGACTTTAGATCCTAAAGATAGGAAACTGCATCTGCTAGGGTGGGACATTCTGTGCTCCCCTAAGGCAGAAGATGGTATGGGATTTAGAAAGGCTAAATTGAGTAACCTAGATATGTTGGCTAGGAATGCTTGGAGAATTCTAGAAAATCCAAATTGTATGCTAGCTACTGTTCTTAGCCAAATACTTTCCTAGAACTGATATCTTGAATGCTCAGTGCACTAGTAAGTGCTCTTAGACTTGGAAGTGTTTGCATGCTATAAAAGAACTAATCAAGCCTTCCATCTCCTGGATTGTTAGGGATGGTCATTTCATTGACCCTTGGTGTGACAAATGGATACCCACTTTTGGGTACTGCCACACCTAACCCTTTAATCCCACCTGACCCTGAAATTAAAGTCTCTTATTTGATTGATCATTCTATCAGAACTTTGAATATGTATAGATTAAACACTAATTTTGATAATGCTTCTATTAAGAAGATTATCACTAATCCCTTAAGCCAGTTATACACTCCTGACAGGAGGGATTCAGATCTTTCAAAGGCTGACAAGTTTTCTTCAAAATCTTCCTACATGGGACTTAGAGGACTTAGGCCCTCCCCTTGTATAAATCTTTGGATGCGTATTTGGAAAAATAAGGTTCCTTACAGAATCCAAGTTTTCACATGGAAAGCTGCCAGAAATGCTCTACTTGCTAGAACTGTTTTGCATACTAGAATGCCCATGCAGATTCTTGATTGTGGTAGGTGCAATGATCCTCAAGAATCCATAATGCATGCTTTGGTCCTATATCCCTTTTCCAGCCGTGCCTGGTTTCTATATGATTTTTGTATTAATACTCGGTTTTTTTCAAAATAAATCCTTCATTGACTGTGTCTAGATTACCTGATGAGGCGCGGTATCTCTTTGTTACTATCATGTGGTCTCTCTGGACTAGTATGAATAACTTCGTTTTCCAAAATCTGAAAGTAACCTATGTAGCAGTCTTAGAAAGAGCTAGAACCATGCTTCTAACTAGGAAACCATGCTTTACCATTTCTCTATTACCCCTGTTAATCTATGTGATAAATGGATGCCCCCCTCTTTTGGATGGATAAAGTGTAACACTGATAGTGCCTATGATGACATTACTGGAGCTAATGGTGCAGGATATGTGATGAGAGATCTCTCAAGCAAAACCTTTTTTTATGCTTCCCTGGTTTTTTAAGTAAAGTTTGTCGAAGAAGCTGAATCCAGAGCTATTTGGGCAGTCTCGAAGAGAGCCTTGGAACAGAAGTTAACTCATATCATAGTTGAAAGTGATGCGAAGACTCTTATTGATCAATTTTCAGCTATCTTGTCTGATGGAGATTCTCGCACGGATGCTATCCTAAAAGACATTCAATTTTTTTCTTCCAAATTTGTAGTCTGTATTTTTAACTTTCAACGTCGTGTTTGTAATTTTGTGGCTCATGAGCTAGCTCAATGGGCAAAAACAAACAATGTCTCTATGTACTGGTTTGTGCCTCATGTTTGGCTATTAACAACAGTTGAGGAGGCCTTGCTAAAGGACTTTATCTCAAAAAAAAAAACGTTAGAAATGTTAGATAAAGGCGGTAGTTGTGGATGACCATATCCCTTGTAGGACCCGCAAATTGACCCACCAGATGATATATATAGATTGACATCCATAACAGAAACAGATACCAACACCCAAGGATAAGGACGTCATCTACTAAGTTTCATTTTGTCGACAGCTGGATTATCTCTTGAACATTCCATGTAACCGACTTCCACAAAATGAAGTCTATAAATAGACTTCAATGGCTCTTTGTAAGAGATTGATATACTATAATAATAACTGATAAGCATGTATATGCTACATTTTATATCCATATTTATATTAGATATGATACAATATTTTAGTTACTAATATTATTTTAGTGCTTTTGTAGAAAGTACAAGTGAATTCGATCATCCAGCGAATAAACAACAAAATGTGAGACTTAATGGTGTTTGCGACGGAAAAATGGTGTGGTTGGCCTGGTTCTGATATATGGTTGGCCTGGTATTTCCATGTATCAGCAACCACAATGATCAATTATGCTGGCCTGGTATTTCTATATATCAGCAGCACTTATTATGCTGTCCTGGTATTTCTATATATCAGCAGCACTTATTATGCTGGCCTGGTATTTCCATGTATCAGCAGCCGGGTTGGCCTGGTATTTCCATGTATCAGCAACCACAATTATGAAATGAGGTTGGCCTGGTATTTCCATATATCATCAACCAAAATGATGAAATGAGGTTGGCCTGGTATTTCCATATATCATCAACCACAATGAAAAAAATGACAAAATGTAGTTGGCCTGGTATCTCCATATATATCAGCAGCATAAAATTGTTTCATAGGCGAGGCAAAAACGCAGCAAATAAATTGAAATCAAAGTGGGGTTGGCACATGCAAACTGAAAATGGGAGTATTTTATCTTTCTTACTTTATTACAAATATATTCCACTGGGAAAGATAATTTATTTTCCATGTAAAGAATTAATTGAGGAGTATTTACACGTGAGATTATTTTGGAAATAAAGTAACTCTTTCTTCATTTGGGAGATTTTGGAAATAAGGAGAGACTATTATTTCATTGGAAGAACGAGGTGGAAATACTATTTGGGGAAAGATACTGATGACGATATCAACTTGCATGCAAGATATTTTCATAGAATAATTTATTTTGATTCTTTGATTAATGAAATAAAAGAAAGGGAAGGTTATAAGAAGGGGTGTCGATTATTTTAGAGGAGAGCCCGGCCACAGGGCCGTAAGTAGAGAAGGGTTTTGAAGTTTTGTTTTCGATTCTTCATTTTTCATTAGCTAGAGTTTGGTTTTAATATGTTTATGGATTTTGAGAAAGCCATGTCTAGATAGAGTCATGTTAGGGTTTAGGTAGAAACCAATTTAATTGTGTAAACTCTACATTTACATGCTCAATAATGATTTGAATGACTAGTATTTTTTCTTCATATGGCTTGGTATTTTATTGTTCATGTGATTTTCTTGATTATTTATGCTTTTCAATTGATATGGCGTGCTTTGGTTAAGTTCTTTGACGTGATATGCTTTAGGATTGATAGGTAATGCTTTAGAATCACTACCCATGAAGCGAAGAAAATTACAACGGAGAAACAATATTTGAAAATGCATGGAATATATTTTTAATGACTAGTAGAATTTGCATAATTAATTGGTGGAAACCGAAAATCCTAATAACCCGCTCTCATTTTGTTTACTGTTAGAATTATTATTGTTTCATTTTGTTCCAAATTTCTGAAAATCGTTCAAACATCATCTTGTCGATTAGTTAGTTTTGATATTAATTAATAATAGTATTTCACACTCCTCGTGGGAACGACCTGTACTTACCATTGTTCTGCTAGTTAGACACTGTGCACTTGCAGTATTTTATTGTAGTTATCCTAACTATCAATAACTCCCCATTTTCGTATACATTAATGTTGTATATTAATCCCTTAACCACAACCAACACCTATCTTTAGCAGAGAATAATAAGACTCGTACTTCATTTGTGCGAGCACTACTTTGGTTCCTAGATCTAGTCTGATTCTTGCTTGATTTAGGCCATTAGGGCTTGAATCGAGTAAGACTACTTCATGTTTATACTGTTTATATATATTTTCCCTTTGTTTGGTAAGCTTTTGGGGTGTTTCCCAATAGCTTTTTAGGTTCCAGCAGTTGATGGTGATTTCTCCTCGTTCAGAGACATGATGGGGTGCTGTCTTTTTGCTGATGGCTGGTGCTGCAGTTATGGTGGTGTTTTTTGTTGTTGAATTGGGAGTTCTTCTCAAACTTTCAACTCTCTACTTTGGCTGCTTAGATTGGTGGTTTCCCAACTGAAGGGTTTCTGGTTCTCTCTAGCTTGAAAGAGATGATTTTGAGGTCATGGAGGTGCTGCTTATGCGCTAGGGATTCAGTTTCTCTGATTTTTCCTCAGGTTGGATGTGGATCCGGTCATTGATTTGGATCAGCGGATCTTGGTTGTGTTGGCTTGATGTTGTAGTTTTTTGTTGGCGTGTTTCTTTGTTGTTTGTAAACCATGATATTGTCTCCACTGGTTCTGTGGAATCTGTTTTCAGAGTCGGTTTCTTGTGTACCAGTTTGGCTTCTTTAGTTGCAATATGGATATTAGTTTTCCTTTATGATTTGTTCTGAGGATTTACAATTAATATGGATTTCCAGTTAGTATTCAGTAGAAGCTTGTCGGTTTATGGGTCGCCGTTACAGCAACAGGTTTACTGTGTTTGGGGTCTTGTAACGTTGCACTCTAGTGCTTTAGTTTATTGAAATATCCCCTTTGTTCAAAAAAAAGAGTAGCTTGTTTTAATTGTCAGTTACCAAAGTAGCTTGTTTTTGTGGTAAGATTATGACACGTTATCAGCACGAATTGCTTTGCGACATTCGGTTTGGGGGCTGACGATATGGAAAAGGATAATTCTCTTCAATCTTTGCATATTTAATTTAACTATTTGTAAGTAGTTTTATGCATACAATTTTTATCATGTCTAACTTTGTTTCCTATTTTGATTAGGATTTGTTAAATAGAAAGTTAGACACCTTACCGTTTCTTGTATGTGCTATTTGGAGCACTGGAAATACACGGTATATGAAGAGATATCCAAAATAGGTATGTATTAGCAACGACTCATATTTGTAATATTATTTGGTTTCCGAATTTAGCCAAATATTTGAGTTTTGTAGAGTTTTGCTATTTTCCTCTTTAGCCAACCAGCGTAAGATCTTTTTCGCGTCCTTTTGGATGGCGTAGAGAATAAAATTACCTTTGTTGGTACACCATGATTTCGTGGTGTTAACGGTTTTAATATTGGAACAACAGGGAATTATTGCATCCTAGAGGATAAGAAAATTTTAATATTCCTTTACTATAATAATCTCCAAAATTCAAAGTCGTTCCAGATAAGGCCGGAATGCGATGAAAAAAGGACACCGGGTTAATATGGTTAACCTGTCTCTATCAACGGTCCTTGAAATGACCTACAATTGATATTGAGACAATTCTTTTAATAAAAAGAATGTGTTCATAAATATTTCGTCGACCCTAACTGACGAAATTGGAGATTTTTCGGTATTATGTTAGAACCGTATATATTACGTTTTGAATGTTTTCTTCCTTGTTTCACCATTGGTTTTTGTGGTAAATAGTTCGTCTTGATTTCTGGAGAAGATATATGCACCGCATAAAATGTTGTGGTGAGCAATTAGGAGAGTTGCATATTTTCCGCCCCTATGGGTTCCCGCTAGCTTTACGGCGTGCACTATTTGTGCTAATTATATTCATCGACGAGATTTAAAGAGCTAGTGCTTAATTTGCACTTTGTATATGTTGTGTCAACAACAACGAGTGTTCCAAATGTTAACTGCGCCTCGTAGATGTACAAATATCGAGGGATAATGAGTGTTGCATTTCCTTAAATGATATTTGGATTTAATATCATGTCTTCTCGTCGCCTGAGCTATTACCTAAAATCACGAATTTGGTGAATTTGATTTGCAGCAGTACCTATGAAAATATTAGTCTATTTTTATAAATTAATAGACACGACAAATGAGGAAGGTGTAGTTGTGGTAGGCATATTTAAATATGGGAACCACAATAGTTCTCGGGTTTAAGAACCTGATGAGCACCGTACCACTAGAAGTGAAAATATACGGCACAGTAGCATAATGAATGGTTTGAATTAGCCATCTTTGAGCCTGGAAAGAGCTCTGCTATTGTTGTGAAATAAAAGACACAATATGTGCATTTGAAATGTTGTTTATTGTTGTTGATCTCTATCGGTCGTCTTGGCAGGACTGGGACTGATATTGAGATAGTGTCTATGTTCACAGAGTTTATTTTACAGTTTACTGTTGATTTTACATGACAATGTAAATTCTTAAGTTTATTCCAGCTGGATAGTAAACAGGAAAGAAAACCCGATCAGTTATCTGTCATGGGTTGCGTGTTATTATTATTTTTCTGCACCCAGTTGCTCCCTTAATAGGTAGAGTAATGCAGAACTGAAGTTTATGTTGATGAGACATTCCCTCCTGAGGATCAGGGGAAGAATCGTCTACGATATTAGTTAACTCCAATTGTGTCTCATCTAAATTCTCACAACGAGAAATACCTGAAGTTTTGGAGATTACGTTGTTGCTAGATTTAGCAATAGTGTGCTTGCTTGATTCGGCGTAAATTAAAGTCCTTGCAAGGTAATGCCATGAAATTGCAGCAATTGTTTTGTCTAAAATTATGCTTAGAAGCATAGATGAAAACGTCTAGTTAGAGGTATGCCAATCTAATCAGATAACGTCCATATTATATTTGAGTGATGAGTTGATAACTCCTGACGAGGAGCATATCCACATAATTTGCGTTGATATCTCAAGGAGAAGAATATATGCATATTGAATTCTGGTACCAATGGATTAGAATATTCTCATACTCTAGATAATTATGTAAGATCGTTAACTAGTTGATTATTAACTGGTTCATATTGAGATGTTTTCTTCATTGTGTACGCTTTTGGGACCTTAGTCTTAGCATTAGTCGCAAATCTGATGCTTATATGAAAGCGTAGTGAGAAAACTAATTTAGGTTGCTTGTTATGCAACACCACCTCCTGAAAGTGACTTTCTGCAACCACTAACCAGGTTGATGGAAGTGTAGTCTGGTAGTCATAAATGACTCATATCACCTAGGTGGTAATTGTGTATTTATCCTCATATGGATTTTAGATGGAAAATCTCGCCTGTCAGTCGTTGATGTTGTATCATCCTAGTAATGCTTTGGGCATTGATGGTGAGTATTTATTGTTCTTTTGCATTCATTGAATGGTTTGTTCATTCATTCATAAAGCGTTTTAGAAATTATTACTCATGAAACCATTGTCATATTTTCTGTTTGGGACGTGTTATATTCCACTGTTGTTACTAGTCTACTACAAGATTTGCAAATTTGATGAGAAAGTCTTTCCACTGTTTGAGGGAGAAAAGGTTGTCGCTTGAAAAACGACGTGAAGTATCCTAGTTTGCACAAAAATAAACCAGGAGGTATCTCATTTGGATTTTTTTAGCAATGAAAGACATATAGAAGATTGGATATCTTCAGAAATTGCAAATCAAGTTTCTTCATGAGAAGATGTATATGTAGTAGGTAGTGTGTCATTTGAAGCACACCTTGAGAGTGGAAAAAAAGTTGATTTAAAATATTTTGCACCTCCTAAAAAGGAAGAGCCAGTCGCAATCATTGACAGATAGTGCTCTCAAAGAGACTATCAAAGGTAGATCTGATTTATCTGAGTATAGTTCTCTTAACAAGGGAACGTCTCTACAAAGGCTGTGAAACTTCAAAATGAAGGTGTTTCCATGTGGCATGCTTGCAATAGATAAATCATGGATCCTAATACAACGATTTTTGATGACTTATTTCAAGGTATCCACTGATACTGCTATAGATGATGTTGGCATTAAGTCGTTCTCTATTGGGAAATGACATCAAAGGAATGATTGGTTAAAATGGAAAGGATGGATTCATGCAGAATAACAATTTCTCATAAAATGCATAGTTGTACTGTAACCCGAATGCTCGATAATGTGAGCTACTCCTACCAACAGATGGGTGTTTTATAGTACCGACACCCGATAATGTGACCCTAGTGGCTAAAAGTGGATGTTTATGCATAATGATAAAAAAAAAGTCAACTAATGGCGCAAAGTCTTTCCACATAAACCTGAAATGGGATTACAAAGAAACATATTCTCTGTTATGGATGCAACTACCTCTTTGGTATTTTTCTGGAAGTCTTTTAAGGACTCCATACGCGTCTAATAGATATGGTTACTGCGAATCTGTGTGAAAACATGATACAGATAACCGCAGACAAATTCATGAAGGTTTTCACCTATCAGTAGTATTACCATGTCATATGCATTCGCTCAATAATGACGAAATTTTTCAATCATCTAAGTGAATGCTTATGTTATCCTGAGAAATGTGAACCATCTTATATGCTCATAAACTTTGCATTGACTAGTTTTGATTAATGCAACATCTACTTGATTGGAACTCCTGAAGAATTCTCCAAAGCGCAAAAAATAAAGGTTTAGATATGTTTAAATGGACAAGCTGGCACAAATGAAGCTACGCGATCTCTTATTTTTAATATTGATCGATTTACATCTCAACGAAAGAGATGTATCACTCTGTGATTTGTATTACACAAAAGATGTGTAATCGGTACATAGTTGAAATATCTTATAGATACCATATATTGGGTTCGTCATAAATATGTAAGTCTGGTTACACCCAGTACCAATATCGAGACATTGGTCCGAAGAAAACTCCTTCATCTTTGTGGTACCATTAAGCTTAATCTTTTGCATGAAAGATTGCTAGATGTCTCCCACAGAGAAATGCTAATCAGACTGTTTAAGTTTTGATTTTGACAGGTTTGTTAAAGCAGCTAAACATTTTGCCAGTTAAATGTCTAATAATAGAAGATATTTGGTTATCCTCCGATCAATTATGATTGTTCAGACAAAGCTAGTGGAGAATAACAAGCTGGCACAACCGGATGATCATTAAGAAATTGCACAAAGGTAGATTAGACCAGGTTTTTCAACTAAAGGAAGCTTCAGCTGCTGAAGTCATTAGAAGAGGGTTCGTGATCTCTATGAAATACTATGGAGAAGAATGATCAACTGAGTTCGCTACGTATTAAGGGGAGTAAATTCACAGAAGACTTTGGATATTGGGAGTGTTGGACATTACGTCGTGTACTCTTTTTCCTTAGTCAAGGTTTTGTCCCAATGGGTTTTCCTTGTCAAGGTTTTAATGAGGCATGCGAGTCCACCATTATCCGCAGTTCGAAATGTTGTACTCTTTTTCCTTCGTCCTGGTTTTTGTCCCACTGGGTTTTACCGGGGAAGGTTTTAACGAGGCAACATCTGCGGATTTATCATAGTTCTGAGAACTCATATTTTCCTACGTTTAGGTTTTTGTCCCTCTGGTTTTTCTTGACGAGGTTTTTAATGAGATAATAATCTTAGAACGATGATCATCATCTAAAAAGTGTATATATATCCATGGATCTTCTTGAGATGCAGTTATCAGATAATCGCCAGTATTATTTAATTCAGGTTTTTACTGTACACGGGTTTTTCCTGATAAGATCTAACGAAGCAAAGTGGGCAGCATTCTTAATATCGTTGTGAGATTCCTGCGTCCAGGTTTTTCAAGCCAGTTTTCCTGACGCAGACATTCAGGTTTTTCTTTAATGGTTTTCCTGACGCATTTTCATCAAGTTGAATTTTTTTGGAAAAGTTTTAAGAAGGCAACGTATTTAGAACGATGGTCATCCAAGGGGGAGTGTTAGGCTAACCCCTATGGGCTAGATTGAGCTACTATATTGGCCAAAAAGTATTGCAAATCAAAGAAAAAGTGTGGTTTAAAAGTTAACACTTGCACTTGCTAGTTCTTTCTCCTAACATTTGCTCGCAGTTCAATTAGCAGCGAGATTGAAGCGCTGAACCAAACAGTGCTCAAAAAGTGACCTTACACGGATCACAAAAATCACAAAAGTTGATCTGACGGCTGAAATTAAAGCGTTGAATGGTTCAACGCTCAAAAAGTGACCTTAGCGCTGAGCGGTTTAGCTCTTACGAAAATTATAAAAATCACAAAAGTTGATATGACGGCTGAAATTTAAAACGCTGAACCAAACAGCGCTAGACAATGGTCCCATATAACGTGGACTACTAATCTAGCTGCTAGATTAGCCATCCCATAGGACTTAGGAAGTTTCCCTAGCTGACGTGGATTACCAATCTAGCTGTTAGATTAGAAGACCATAGGGGTTAGCATAAAGGTGGTTGTTGTGGATGACCATATCCCTTATGGGACCCGCAAAGTGACCCACTGGATGATATATATAGATTAACATCCATAACAGATACCAATACCCAAAGATAAAGACTTCCATCTATTTAGTTTCATTTTGTCGACAACTGGATTGTCTCTTGAACATCCCATGTAACCGACTTCCACAAAATGAGAATCTTATTATTGGGGCTTAGAAAGTCAGGTTTTTTTGGGGGTTTTCTAGGGTCACCAAATATCAATTGGGACACCCCACATAATATATTTATATAAAGACTAAAATGACCCCATATGATTTTAGATAATAAAACGTGATTAACATTATTAATCATAATTAGCAAATCAATTAAGACTAATTCATCTCTTTAGGTGAAGTGATGAAACTGAAAATCAAAACAAAAGAAAATCGGAGGGAAGAGGAGAAGAAGAAGAAGAAGATGAAGAAGAAGAAGAAGAAGAAGAAAAAGAAGAAAAAAAAGAAGAGAAAAAAAAAATTGGAGAATTTTTTTGCAAATGAGTGATTCAAGCAAAACTTTTGATGTTGGTGACCCTTCATCTTCAAAATATGATAACATATTATTACACATCAACAAAGATCAGTTCTTTGCTAATTTTTCAGAAAATCATAGAATTTTTTCTCAAACTCAAAATAACCTTTATGAATCTTACTATGATATCGAAGGACCAACCCAAGAAGAAGAAGAAATCGAAGAAACCAATGCTCAAGATTACCAGGTATACCTCTATTCTAGCTCCAATTTCAGTTCTTAAGCTCAGAGTGGCTAGAAGTTTCAATTTTTTCCTTCTGAAAACCCTAGTTTTCCAGCCGTCAGGTACAATCACGGCTGGAAAACAATGAACTCCTGGTCGTTATTATGTTATGCGACTCACAGTTCATGAACTCCCAGCCGTTATAAAACCTTACGGATGGGACGATGAAAATTTCCTGGATGTAACTAGTCAATTACGGCCAGCTTTTTTCTACGTGCATGGGAAGCATTTAATACTGTTACCGGTTAGATTTCCTGAACGAAAGTATTAAATGCTATTCAATGCTGACAGCGCCAGCTGGGTTACCCAACCGTTTATAGTTTTACGGCTGGATTTCTAAGCCGAAATCAGACTCATCCAAAAACAGGGAAATAAACGGCCAAGAACTCCTACACGTAAACTTTTTACGGATGGAACCATGGGCGGTCGACCCAGCCGTTTAATTCCTGACGGTTAGAATATCCCTAGTCGACCCAGACATAAATAATGTTATGGCTCTAACGTTACCTTTCCACCTAGCCGTTTAGTTACTGAAGGCTGGGTATTCAATATCGACCCAGCCGTTTCTGTGTATTTTTTTTTAACAAATGATGTGACATATTTAATTTTGTTATAGATTGTATCGTACATTTCGGTGGAAGATCAAGAGGTGGTTATGGAAGACCAAGAAGTGGTTATAGAAGACCAAGAGGTGGTTATAGAAGACCAACCACCACCGGTGCAAGTTTCCGAGGACACAAGTGCTCACTATGCAAACAACTTTGAGTGGAAACATAAGAAAGATGCAAAGAAGTGGGCTCAAGAACAAGGACTGAAAAAGATGTGCATCATAGTCCACAATAAACAACTTACTCCCACTAGCTAAGAAGATGAACATACTAAAAAAAAAGTCTTAAACAAGTACATAAACCATTTATTCACCACGACCAATATTCTTGGGAACATCGTCACAAGATGATGAAGAATAAGTTTGGGGAGTTTGGGAACCACTCAGCCAATCATCCTCGTCATCAGTATATAGATCATCCCTCATTGAATTATGTAACTCCTAAAGCCTGAGAAGCAGTGTTTTTTGTTGGTCGCAATCCAAATATAAGACCTCCTCAATGTTACGTTGCAGTCCCCTGGCTATCCACTTAGCTCGCTTAACCATCATCATAGCAATGTCACACATTGGAAGCTCCTGGGCTTCTTTTTCCTTTTAGGGTTCCTAAAAATGGTGAAAAACAAATCAGATTTATACAATTACGGTTGGGAACTAACAAAAACCCATCCGTGGTAAATATTATCGGCTGGGATGACTGGGACATCCTAACCGTAAATAAAGTCTCGGCTACAAACAATGTACACGACCTAGCCGTTTACGAGATTACGGCTGGGAAGTGTGCCCCTACCTAACCGTAATTACTAAATCGGCTAGGAAACATGGATAATGGTCAAGAACTACTGGTTACGGTTAGGAAATTTCCAGCCGAAAACACTCAACTATGAAAAAAATCAGCTAACACGGGGCTTTTTACGGTTGGGAAAGTCCCATCCGTGTAAACATATAACGGTTGGGATATCAAAATTTCCTAACCGTTTAAGAGGTTAACGGCTGGGAGTTCGTGATGTCCCAACCGTTAGGTTGCAGTTACGTCCAGGACGATATGATATCCCAGCCGTAAACCCTTCAGAAATGAATTTTGAAATACTCTAAAATCATCAATCAAACTTATTTTTTCAACCTAATGATAAAATAACTTGTGGGTTTTCGATTCTTACCTTGTAGGAGTCATTTGTGGAGGATTTGCAGGTGTTTGAACAGATTGGTTCACTACATAGGGATTTAGTGTTGGGAGAGATTGGTTCACCACATCTCCATTAAAAGGAACATCAATAACTTGCACGGTTTCATAATCATGGTTCAATCGGCCGGATCTTGTCACTCTTGGTCTTGCTGTCATCTTGAGAATCAATGGAGAATAAAAAGTTTTTGATTTTGGTTTTTGAGAGTTTTTGACAAGATGAAGGAGAATAGAGAAAATGAATGGGAAGAGCGTTAAAATTAAGATTAGGTTTTATTTAGAAGAGATGGTAAATAAGACTTTTAAGTCACTGGAATCTCCCTTCATCTAGTTTTTGTCTCCCCAAAACATTTAAGTCACAAAATGATCAAAAGACCTTGATTCTCTAAGCCCCAATAATAGGATTCCAAAATGAAGTCTATAAATAGCCTTCACCGTCTCTTTGTAAGAGATTGGATACTAGTATAATAGTAACTCCCCATTTTCAGTTCCCATTTTCGTATACATTAATGTTGTATATTAATCCCTTAACCACAACCAACTCCTATCTTTAACAGAGAATAATAAGACTCGTACTTCATTTGTGCGAGCACTACTTTGGTTCCTAGATGAGATTCACTGATTGTCAGTTACCAAAGTAGCTTGTTTTAGTAGTAAGATTATGACAAGAAAAAGAAAAACACAGGAACTTCCGAAGACTAATAAGGGGCCACTTGTTTGTGTTGGTGGTTTTCTCGGTCGGTAAAACATTTTTGTTACACTAATCGGTCGGTAGTAGCTTGGATCATAGACTTTGCTTCTACGTTTTGACTTCCTCCTCGAATACAATTCCACCTTGAATAGAGAGTTGGTGAGTCACTGCTCCTCCTCTAAAATCAGACTCACTTTCTCTCTCCAAAATATGACCAACCAAGGAACCTTAAAAGTTGTTTTGACATTGGAATTCACAGCATTCAACCTAACCCCATGATACTGCACTTTGCATGGGCGCCATTTCATTGGGCCTCATGCACTTCTCATACTGAAGCAGCCTATATAATCTCAAATCTTCTCTCCTCTCTCTGTGTTTACAGTTTTCTACGTTCACTTAGATAAATCAGGTCACGACACGTATTTACTATCTCCACGCGACAAGCGAAAATACACCAGTTTCTCAACGCGTAACAAAACTCCATGTGACAAATAGAAGATGTGACATTTGGCATCATGAACCTCAAATTTGACTGATAGCAAGCATCACATGGCATCTTCTCAAATTTCAAGTGACAGAAACCATCTGGCGAAAATAATTAACTATGACAGAGACTAACACTCTCATCAACTTTATATGCTACAACAGCTCTCTCTTTTAAACAGCAATAGCCCTACTGCTTTCATAGGTTAGTTAGTCAGTAGTAGGTCCATCTCTCGTAAGCTTAACAATCCTTCCGTATCTTTCTCGGCTAACAATCTATACTCCCTCTATTTTCTAGAAGCGGAAGTTGTATAATTATTACCGATTCCCCGCGGAAAAAATTCTGAAAATTCAAGTTATTCCAGGATAAGATTATTCTTGTAGAAATCGGTTCAAAAACCTTTCTCTACTTCCACTGGATTAGCTGCTCATATCCCCGTAACATGCTCAGAGCATTCCAATAATAGGTTAAAAAGAACCTATATGGGGTTTACTTTTAGACCTCCATTCGTTGGGGCTTTTAAACATGGGGTAGGTTTGGTTGATATAGTTAGAGTGACATATTTTTGACATTTTAGCGTCATTTTTCTACCAAACGCAACTGGTAATGAATTTGAAGTTAATTTTTGGAGACATATTCTTCTTGTAAGTCTCTATATTTCAACTAAAAATGAGAGTATTCCGAGATATGTAGGACCTCCATCTACCAACTTGAATATTAACGGTTGAAATTAAAATTTATGTATGCTGAAGTTTCGTATTTCAGAATTCTTTCATTCTTGCCACCATGTCATGATATTGTCATTCTAATCATGTCATCAGATCCTTCCCCTTTAAACATAGGCCTAAATAAAATCGTTTCTCTAAAACTTATATCCAACAGTCAAGGTTATGTATTTTAGATTAGATAAGTACAATAATTGTTAGCATGATTTTGTATTAAATATTTATTTTTTAAAATAAAATTGATCATATAGGATTAGTTAGATGTCATTCTGAAGGTGTAGTTAAGACTTTCTTTGACACCTTTATATTTAGTAATTCATCCCCTAGTTTGTAGGACCTAATTATTGGAAATGCATTTATTGTATTAAATATGTTTTTTAATTATTGGAGATGCTCTCGGAGTATCCAACGTGTAATTACAAGCTCTGGAGACAAAAATCATCTTTTTCGTCAATGCCCCTTTGCAATAGCTTAGCTCTGTTAATTCTCAATCTTCTTCGGACTCCATTTGCAATTGAGTAAAAGATTGGATTTCTTTCACTGAGTATTCACATACTGCAAACAAAATTATGACTGTACTCCGGTTTATTTGGAAATACAAGTGCTCGGTAATTTTTGAAGAAATCACTCTGGACTCAGTAGTTCTAGTTGGAAAGATTATAAAATTTATGCAATAAAAAAATACAATCTATCGCATCTATCTACTCTCAAACTAATTCTCATCATCAACTAGAAGAAATTTGTCACCCTTCTTGGTCGTCTATTAAATCGGATTGGAAATATTTATTAACGCTTTCTTTAAAGAAGAAGATTTATCCATGGGATATGCTTTTATTTTATATTCTGTGGACCAGGAATCTTTCATACACATCTCAGTAGGATGAGATTGGGAAACTTCGGCAGTCCATGCAGAAGCAAAAGCTTTACTAAATGCAGAAAAATGACTTACATACAACATTTTGTCTAGTGTTTCAATAGTAACAAATTGCAAGCATTTAGCGGGTATTATCAACAAAAGAAACATAAAAGTCTCATGAAAAGCAGAGACTACAATTGCAGAGGCAATGACAGTTCTGGAAAATCTCTCTCACGCTCAGGTTCGACATGTTAATAGGAAACACAAGACAACGACGGACTCAATGGCAAGAGCAGCGAGGATTCAAAAACTCCCTACAACAAAAGTGATAAACCTCTTGTATATTATGTAATATTTTCAACAAGCAAGAAATTGTTGAACTGTTGTACCATTTTTTTAATTAGTATATTTAGCCTTTCTATTAAAAAATAAGAGAAAAAAACTCAAAACTCAAAACTCAGAATATCTTTTCCTCTCCTCTCTAAGGTAAAAAAGCCCCTAGCCTCCATTTATCACTTGTACAGATTTAGTCCTTTTCGGACCATATCTGAACAAGATTTCTTTTCTTTTCAAGTTTTAATTGATAGTTAATTGAATAAAAATAGTTTTCTTTTATTTTTGATGTCTCCGACATAATTCTTCGTTCTTTGGAGCAATTTTTCTTCGCCATTTGAGGAGATTTTCTCTTCGCTTTGAAGGCGATTTATTCAAATTTTGATCATTGGTTCATGACTTGCTATTCTTGACTCAAGAACATCGGTTGTTCAACATGGTATCGCTTTGAAGTTTGAATCCATATTCATCCAAGGAATTTAGGACATCTGGGTTCGTTTGGTTCTACAAGATTATGGACAAATACTCCTTTCTTATAGGATCATCTCTTATCAAAGAAAAGAAAATCAACTTAAATAGTTGGAATCGAAATCGTATTATACCTTCATCCTTCTGTATTACATTTACAAAAATTGGGTATCTTTGCAGTTTATGGGTCTTTCTCATCGCGATTTAATTGTATTAGGGTACTGACCCCAACTCGTCATAAGTTAATAGGTAGAACTCAACTGTAAAACCGGTTGTTGATGGTGGTTTTTAGCTTAGGGTTAAAATCGTAAAACCTTAGTCTGAAGTGACGTCGCTTTGTAAGGAAACGGAGACGCGAGTACCAATATCTCCCCTAGAGCATTTATTGAGCCTTTCAATACGTCTAAGAGAAATTTACCAGGGTACCTTTTTTATATATCTATACGCTATGTTCCACGACAGAACCCTCAAGGATCGACTGGCATCGTCTCCGCATATGCCAGCCGCGCATGCTAGCCAAGTGTACCAACGGCATGCCAACCATGCCAGCCACACCTTCGTGCCAACGGCATGCCAACCATGCCAGCCACACCCCCGCGCCAAAGGCATGCCAACCATGTCAGCCGCGCCACCGTGCCCATGGCATGCCAACCATGCCAGCCACACCTCCATGCCAGTCACGCCACCGTGCCAACGACATTCCAGCCACACCCCCGCGCAAAATTCATGCCAACCATGCCAGTCTCACCACCGTGCCAACGGCATGCCAGCCACACCTCCGCTCCAAAGGCATGCCAACCATGCCAGCCGCACCACCGTGCCAACGGCATGCCAACCATGCCAGCCACACCTCACGTGCCAAAGGCCCAACCATGACAGCCGCACCGCCGTGCCAACGGCATGCCAAATCCATCCCGGTCATGCCTCCATGCTGCTGTCTACCAAACGGAGGGTTGCAACAATCAACGGCTACCCTTCCCTCTGAGATGAAAATATCAGTCGTACAAGTTCGCCACCAAACGCGTGGCAACTTCTATCCCAACACCAAATTCCACGGTTTATGCAAAAACCCTAATTTGGCCGCGCCTAAAACATGCCAAAACCATGCCGTCCATGCCTCCATGTCGCTGGCTGCCAAACGGAGGGTTGCAACAATCAACAACTACCCTTCCCTCTGAGATGCAAATCTCAGACGTACAAGTTCGCCACCAAACGCTTGGAAACTTCTGGCCCAATGCCAAATTCCACGGTTTATGCCAAAACCCTAATTTGGTCGCGCCTAAAACATGCCAAAGCCATGCCGGCCATGCCTCCATGCCGCTGGCTGCCAAACGGAGGGTTGCAACAATCAACGGCTACCCTTCCCTCTGAGATGCAAATCTCAGCCGTACAAGTTCGCCACCAAAAGCGTGGCAACTTCTGGACCAATGCCAAATTCCACGGTTTGTGCCAAACCCTAATTTGGGCCACGCCAAGAGAATGCACGAGCCATGCTGGACATGCCTCCGTGCTGCTGGCTGCCAAACGGAGGGTTGCAACAATCAAAGGCTACCCCTCCTTCTGAGATGCAAATCTCAGCCGTACAAGCTTGCCACCAAACCAAACGATTTGTGGCACCCTCTTGGCTGCGATGCCAAAATTCCGCGGTTTGCGCCAAACCCTAATTTTGTCGCGCCAAGAGCATGCATGAGCCACGCCGGCCATGCCTCCATGTCACTGGCTGTCAAACGGAGGGTTGCAACAATCAACGGCTACCCCTTCTCCTGAGACACAGATCTCAGTCGTACAAGCTCACCGTTAAACCACACGACTTGTGGCAACCCTTTGGCTATGCTGCCAACTCTTTGGTCACGGCACCCTAATTGGCCATGCCAAGAGCATGCGCAAGCCATTCCATCACCATGTCCACGACACTGGCTACCAACGGAAGGTAGCCACAATCAACGACTACCCTTCCTCTCAAGATACAAAATCTCGGCCGTCGAAGGTCATCACCGAACCGGCAAGCCTCTCAATTTTAACTTTCCAAACAATACAACATGCTACACGTTTTCCACGAAAACACTCGAGACATCAAGACATGTCACAAACTGGGGGATGCCCATCAGGGTATTGGTCTGGCGGTTTATAACATGCGGCGTGCAATACGCCCGTTACAAGAAAGTGTCATAAGAGTAAGGCGGTTAGTAATGACAGGAAATAATGATGAAACGTATCCTTCATTATGGAAACATCAATTCCATGCGTTACCCGTTACCATTCTCTTCCTTTACTCAACCGTTTCCACTTCTTACGAGGCCAGGGTACGTTTTCTTGCGACTTGTATAACTAGGTTTCCCCTATTTCCACCAAGAACAGGTTTTGGTCAGGAGAATACAACACTCAGAAAACACATGTTAGCTTTCCACATTGCTAGCGTTTCACTTTCTGACACAAGTCGTTAAAAAACCACTCTTTCAGAATCAACTATTCTGGTCTCAACACTCTCTTCGCTTCCCTCCCCAAGACCAACCTTTCTCCTTCACTTTGTGACCGAAGCAAGTCCGGAACAGCCATTTCTTGGTTTAGGCCGGATTTGTACATATTGATCTCTCGAATCTAAAGTACTCCCGTGCAGTACATTGTTTAGGGTTTAGACTTGTTTCTCACTCATACACGAAATTACCAAAATCAGTAGAAACCGTTTTCACCCTTAAACAATTGGCAACCACAGTGGGAGGTTAATATCTCGGTTACAATATCAATTTCCAATTCACGATTTCATCTTTCAATCCCGATCTCAAGATGGTAGAACTCAGGGCGGGATCAACAACAAACCTTGAGAACACTAACGCTGAAACCATCCCCGGAACTAGCACTCCTTCCAGTGGCATTAATGTGCCACCGACCAACACCAGTTGTGCGGAAATTTTTTCTTCAGGAGTTACACCACCGATCAACAGGGCCAGTGATGCTGCCGCCGCCCCTAATATTTCGTCGAGTATGACGCCCCTAACCGTCACTAGGGTTACGACTATCCCGCCGTCAGGACGAGAGACTGTAGGAACCATAGGGATCCGACCCTATATCACCATTGCTGATTTGATAGAAAGGCATGAGGTTTTTTATAGAGCCCAGACGGACATGGCCTCGACTCAGGAGGAGGTGCTTTTTTTTCTCAAGACACTAACGGAGTGGCTACCGCAGTAAGCACGCTATCCAGAGTCAATAAGGAACACCTACAATTCCCCTGGCGCCGGCACCTATGCAGGGCGTACCTTTGTAGACGAAGAGACTCTCCCCAGAACCCCGGCAGAGAAAAATCAACCATCCAATTTTGTCACACGAGAAGATTTGGAGCGACTTCTTCGGAACCGAGACAAAAGTGATGCTACACACATGCATCAGCATCAACCCCCTTACCCGCCTGAAATACAAAGAATTCCTCTTCCAAGAGGATACTCTTCTCCTCAATTCACTCTATATGACGACACCGTAAATGCACGTGAACATGTCTCTCGATTCCTGGAGTCCTTAGGCGAACACGAATACAATCATGTTCTCTGTTTGAGGGAGTTTTCAAAGTCGCTTAGGGAAAGAGCATACACGTGGTACAACAACATCACACCAAACATCATTCCCAACTAGGGTGACATGGTTACAACTTTCTACAAGAAGTACTTCTTCATGTCCGAGCAAGTTACCTTCTCGGATCTATGAAGGATGTTCCAATAAGACAACGAACATCCAAACGATTTTTTCAAAAGATTCAGAGTTCAAGCGCTAGATTGTCACGAACCAAACTTGACCGAACAACAACTGGTGAATTCTTGTATCGATGGCATGGCTCCCATCTATCGCGCCTTACTAGAAAATCTGCGATTCCATACATTCTCTGAGCTCCATGACGCTGCCAAACGATATGCCACGACGGCACCGGCATTGTTGGAAAGAACCAGGCCAACCAGAAGCGAGTACGCGCACGAAACTCGAGGAAGTAGGCGCCTCGTCAACAAGCAACACAACACTGGTCCCTCCTCTGTGAGCGTAGTACATGAAGGGGGGGAAAGGAAGACCCCAGCGGCAGACCAACATCCTAAGCGCGCGGATCCAGCACAACGAGCGGCCCCGCCATATAAGACCGCCGCTAAGGCCCCCATGCGACATCAAGAAGCTGGAGAAGATATCTTGGATTTCCCGTTCCCGATCGAGGAGGTGATTGAACTCTTGGAGGCATGGATCCAGGACGACTTCATCAGACTTCCACCTCCCAGGCGCCCACCGACCGAAGCAGAGATGGAAAGCCCTAAATACTGCCGCTACCATAGATTTTTCACCACCCGACCAGCGACTGCAACAGATTAAAGAGTATCTTCAAGGAGAAGGTAGAGGCAGGGGAAATTCAACTGGGAAACGAGGGAGTTCATAGAGATCCGCTGAAGGTAAAGAGTTGCATGACCTTAGGGGATTCCATACACGAGACTGTACAATCCATGATGCATCATGTGTATGAAATCCTATACCTTTACAAGATGCAGCGTCAAGATATCTTCACGGCCCTCAATCGTGTTGTGTCGGGAAAACGACTCTTTCCTATTGCAGAAGACACGCCAGGATCCCAAGCTCTCCTAAGGAATGGCGCTGAAAAACACAACTGGGGACTGCCGACCAAGGTTTATCTAAGGGGCGCCAAGATCGACAGCGCATTGCTTGACGCGGCCTCTGACTTCAACATCGTTACCATCAAGACTTTGAGAGCTGCGGGAATTTTAAAGCAGGAGGCTACCCACTCCCCATCCATGGTCAAGAATTCGGAAGGGGAAGTAATGAACGCATACGGCTACATTTACCTCGAGATCAAGGTAGGAGACGCTATAACACATGGCAAATTCCACATTGTCAAAGAGATTTCAAGTTATGACGTGATCCTGGGGCGCTCATGGGTACATGACAACAAAGATAAATTGGGAGCATCTCCTCTGCCGGTGACGACTCCCGAAAGAATTTCCAGAAAGTCGTACAACTTGGGATGTTACATGTTACCGTATCAACAACTTACCAAGGTAACCCAATCACCCGGAGAAAGCCTGTCGACGTTCATCCGTAGATTCCAAACGCAAGTAAGTCTGGTCAAACAACCCTTTCTGCACCCAATCACTTTTTTTCTCTGACCGGCATGGGGACTCGGTCCAGTTGACATCTCAGACACCATTAAGAGATGTGAATGGGGCGCTAGGCCTTTCAAGCGCTTCACCAAGAATTTAGAAGCTGCAGTCAAAGATGACGGGGCCAAAAGTCAAATGGTTACGCGACACCTGAATTCATTTCAAATTGGAGATCTGGTAGTCAAGACGACCTCATTTCAAGTTGGAAACATGACAGTGAAGATGGCTGTTTGGCCTGATTCGCCCGGAGAAAAGGAAGACGAACCATATCTAGTGGCAGATGTTCTTTTGGGCGGTTACTGCAAACTCATCAATACCGACAAATTGGAAGGCATGACGATTCACTCTCGACGGATCAAGCCATTGAATACCTAAAGCATTGTGCTACCTTCTCCTCCAGCATTTTTCCCTCTAGTATTTCCTTCGGCAATTTCCCTTTCTACTCAATGTTTGTATTTCCTCTAAATACGAATGCACCACTTGCATTCCTAATTAGGGTTTCGATTTCTACTTAAAGCACGCTTTTTTTCCTTCAAAATAAGTTTTCTGAATCTCGAAAAAAAAACACCAAATAAATCCCGAGCCATCACAAAACTATCTCCCATCAAAGTTACAAAAAAAATCGAAACCCTACTAGAAATACCTTATTCGAAAGCTCCGAAGGGAATAAGGAACAAGAAGTTATCAGACGACGGAAAAGATAGATTCTTCAAGATTTTGGTTTCAATGCTCCTCTGTTCCTCTGGACATATAGCGACGACACCAAGGCCAAGAAACAGGAGGATCGAATAACTCACCTTTGATGAAGAGTTTGGATGTTTTCGAACAAGAGGTTTTATTCATTCATTTAGAAATGTGAAACCGTAAAAGCTGAATGAGCGGAATGTTACCTGGCGAAGCCCTGACTCCGCCATGAAATCAAGAAAATAAAAATGTCTGCAAAATATCAAGACGGCTACATGCCAAAGAGAAACATCAAAAGGTAAAAGACTAGTCGTCCAAGGCAGATGCCCGGATCACCAACTCCTCTAATCAGAGCCCTTTCAAGCACTTTCCCCAACACTCTCTCTGGAAACAAATGTTTCGACAAGAAGCCACCTCAGCAGCAGCAGCAGCATTCCATCTAGAAGCCGCCTCAGCAGCAACAACCTCAACATCCCACCCGGAAATCGCCTCAGCAGCAACAACTTCCGCCTCCTGTCCGACATCTGATTCAATATCGATCCCAGTATATGCCTCCATAGCTTCTCCGACGTCTCTGACAGCAGTTTCGGCATCCACTCCAAAAACTGTTTCAGTTTTGCAAATCGCGGAGTCTTCCTTGGGAGCTTTTCCAACGGCCTTTTGAAGATGCACCGGTTCGTCCGCATCAGAATCAAGGATTATGACCCCATCCCGGACAGGGAAATTACGATGGCTCTCCCCAAGAAGTTCCATGGACTCAGCTTTCCGCCGTTTCAACCGAGAGGCAAATCGTTCGGCCCTAGCGCTGAGTTGTGGAAAAGTTTCGTTGACCAGAGATCTCTCAACACACTGGGATGCTCCATCACTGCCCCGCTTTTCCATCATTTCCACCGAAGCCATGAAATTCTGAACACGCATCCGGACTTCGCATAGATGGGTGGGAGGCATATCCTGTATAATTTTGCCAGCTTCACGGAACAGAAAATCAATTCTGTCTAACGCCTCCTCATGGGGAGAAAACCGATTTTCGTCAACACCAAGACTTCCCTTCGAAGAGTCAGAGGTACGGTCGTCACTGTAAGATCCTATTATATGCTACAAAAAAAAAGGAGTAAATCTTCGCCAGGTCTGCACCGACAGTCTACATGAGGAAGAAGAAGGTAAAATGGGAAATCAAGAGAAAACACGAGACAATACCTGTAAAGAGGATGAACGCGATTGTACGATGATCTGTGCGAACGAAGGATTCAGGATTGCCTCTTATATTCCGCAGATCGATGAAGCCCGAAAAGGGAAACCCTTCTACTGGCCGTGAATTAAGGCATGATATCATCTGGAGCGGATGTATGTCTATGCAAGATAATTAGGGTTTGATAACCCACGTCAACAACCATTCCTACTATCCCGTGACTCGGCAGAAGGGTAAACAAAAAAAACGTGGAAGTATGTGCTTGGAACGCGTCTGCCTGCGTTATTGCTATCTGCCACCAGCACTAAGACTTGGAAGCAAAACCAGTGATATGACATTAGGAGGAGGGGTGACGCCCCTTTTATAGCCACGACACCTTTGGAGGTCGAATGGGGAGTTTCTTTATTTCAGACCACACATGGAAGAAGGTAACCAAGCCCGCACGCGGCCAGAGCAATGCCAGAGACTCCGCACAATGCCAGCGGCTTCATTCCAAGCAATGCTAGCAGCTCATGTCATTGCAAGTCTATACCAGCGGCTCATTCCAAGCCAATCCAATGCTAACGGCTTCATTCCTAGACGACCGATGCTAACGGCTCCATCCCAAGCCGACCAATGCTAACGGCTCACTCCAAGCCATTACAAGCCGAGCAACACTAGTGGCTCACTTCGCGCCAAGCAATGCAAGCGACTCCCCACCGAGCCAAATTCGCACAAAGCCGCCAACATGGGAATCGCAGATGTTCATTGCCTCCGAAAAAGGTTAGCCGGATCTTCCTGACCATCTTTTCATAACTTGTCGTTTCGATTTTGTCCTTGTCTGTCACCATCGTATGCTTACCTCACAACAACACTCCTATTACGAGTTAAGCAGGGGACTTAATGTTGATGGTGGTTTTTAGCTTAGGGTTAAAATTGTAAAAACCTTAGTCTGACGTGACGTCACTCTGTAAATAAACAGAACCGTGAGTACCAATATCTCCACTACCGTATTTATTGAGCCTTTCAATACGTCTACGAGAAATTTACCAGGGTACCTTTTTTTATATATCTATACGCTATGTTCCACGACAGAACCCTCAAGTATCGATTGGCATTGTCTCTGCATATGCCAGCCGCGCATGCTAGCCAAGTGTGCCAACGGCATGCCAGCCACACCTCCGTGCCAATGGCATGCCAACCATGCCAGCCACACCCCCGCGCCAAAGGCATGCCAACCATGCCAGCCGCACCACCGTGCCAACGACATGCAAATCACTCCAGCCGCACCTCCGCGCCAAAGGCATGCCAACCATGCCAGCCGCACCACCGTGCCAACGGAATCCCAACCATGACAGCCCCACCTCCGTGCCAACGTCATGCCAACCATGCCAGCCACACCTCTGCGCCAAAGGCATGCCAACCATGCCAGCCACACCTCCGCGCCAAAGGCATGCCAGCCGCACCACCGTGCCAACGGCATGCCAGCCACACCTCCGCGCCAAAGGCATGCCAACCATGCCAGCCGCACCACCGTGCCAATGGCATGCCAACCATGCCAGCCACACCTCCGCGCCAAAGGCATGCCAACCATGCCAGCCACACCTCCTCGCTAAAGGCATGCCAACCATGCCAGACGCACCACTGTTCCAACGGCATGCCAACCATGCCAGCCACACCTCCGCACCAAAGGCATGCCAACCATGTCAGACGCACCATCGTGCCAACGACATCCAACCATGCCAGCCACACCTCACTCTCCAAAGGATTAATCATGCCAGCCGCACCGCCGTGCCAACGGCATGCCAAATCCATGTCGGCCATGCCAAAGCCATGCCGATGTCTACCAAACAGAGGGTTACAAAAATCAACGGCTACCCTTCCCTATGAGATGCATATCTCAGCTGTACAAGTTCGCCACCAAACGCGTGGCAACTTCTGTCCCAATGCCAAATTCCACGGTTTATGCCAAAACCTTAATTTGGTCGCGCCTAATACATGCCAAAGCCATGTAGGCTATGCCTCCATGCCGCTGATTGCCAAACGTAGGGTTGCAACAATCAATGGCTACCCTTCCCTCTGAGATGCAAAACTCATTCGTACAAGTTCGCCACCAAATGCGTGGCAACTTCTGTCCCAATGCCAAAACCCTAATTTGACCGCGCCTAAAACATGCCAAAGCCATGCCGGCCATGCCTCCATGTCGTTGGCTGCCAAACGGAGGGTTGCAACAATCAACGGCTACCCTTCCCCCTGAGATGAAAATCTCATCCATACAAGTTCGTCACCAAACGCGTGGCAACTTCTGGCCCAATGCCAAATTCCACGGATTGTACCAAACCTTAATTTGGGCCACGCCAAGAGCATGCACGAGCCATGCTGGCCATGCTTCCATGCCGCTGGCTGCCAAACGTAGGATTGCAACAATCAACGACTACCCCTCCTTCTGAGATACAAATCTCAGTCGTACACGCTTGCCACCAAACCAAACGATTTGTGGCAACCTCTTGGCTGCGATGCCAAAATTCCGCGGTTTGCGTCAAACCCTAATTTGGCCGCCCTAAGAGCATGCACGAGCCATGTTGGCCATGCCTCCATGTCGGTGGCTGTCAAACGGAGGGTTGCAAAAATCAACGGCTACCCCTTCTCTTGAGACACAGATCTCATCCGTACAAGCTCGCCGCCAAACCACACGACTTATGGCAACCCTTTGGCTACGCTGCCAACTCTTTGGTCACGACACCCTAATTGGCCACGCCAAGAGCATGCGCAAGCCATGCAAGCACCGTGGTCACGACACTGGTTACCAACGGAAGGTAGCCACAATCAACGGCTACCCTTCCTCTCAAGATGCAAAATCTCGGCCGTCGAAGGTCGCCACCGAACCGGCAAGCCTCTCAATTTTAACTTTCCAAACAATAGCAACATGCTACACGTTTTCCACGAAAACACTCGAGACATCAATACATGTCACCAACTGGGGGATGCTCATCAGGGTATTGGTCTGGCGGTTTACAACATGCGGCGTGCAATACGCCCGTTACAAGAAAGTGTCATAAGAGTAAGGCGGTTAGTAATGACAGGAAATAATGGTGAAATGTATCCTTCATTATGGAAACATCAATTCCAGGCGTTACCCGTTACCATTCTCTTCCATTACTCAACCGTTTCCACTTCTTATGAGGCCAAGGTACTTTTTGTTGCAACTTATATAAATAGGTCTCACCTATTTTCTCCAAGAACAGGTTTTGGCCAGGAGAATACAACACTCAGAAACCACCTGTTAGCTTTCCACATTGCTAGCGTTTCACTTTCTGATACAAGTCGTAAAACAACCACTCTTCCAGAATCAACTATTCTGGTCTCAACACTCTCTTTACTTCCCTCCCAAAGACCAACCCTTCTCCTTCACTTTGTGACCGAAGCAAGTCTGGAATGGCCATTTCTTGGTTTAGGCCGAATTTATACAGATTGATCTCTCGAATCTAAAGTACTCCCGTGCAGTACATTGTTTAGGGTTTAGACTCGTTTCTCACCCATACACGAAATTACCAAAATCAGCAGAAACCGTTTTCACCCTCAAACATCGGTCTACAAGTTGAGGGAACCCACTGGATTATAAACTATCCAATTAAGCCCCATCTAACCATTGTGGTACTAAGGTCCCAACATCCCACCACGCTTTCAGGCCCAACGTCCTCATCGGCCCAATCTATCGACACTAGCCCCGCGGTAGCCTTTCCTTATGGCGTCTCCACTCGACTACCAATATTCAGTGTGGTGGAAACTACGGCCATACATAGGTGCACCCACGCCTTAATCCAGCCTATAGGTCACCCATTCCGTGGAGCGAGAATGGGTCGTGGTGGTTGGCTCTGATACCAAATATTAGTGTACCGACCCCAACTCGTCATAAGTCCATGGGTAGAACTAACTCTAAAACCGGTCTATAAGTTGAGGTAACCCACAGACTTATAAACTACCCAGTTAATCCCCATCTAACCATTGTGGGACTAAGGTCCCAACAACTTGTAATTGATATCTTCATTTGTAACGGAGTTTTGATTATTTTGCATTTTTGATGTTTTTGTTATTCTTGAAAGCGTTCATGTAATCACTATTTTAATTTGAATAAATTGAAATATGTGATTGACCAGGAAAAAGAATATCAAAAAAAAGAATCTCAATATCTCTAAAATTCTAATAAATAATCCCCATTAAAAATTAATCACGTGTCATTTTGATAGTAACATTTAAATCATTTATACGGGATAATATGTTTCCTATTTGTTATATTTTAATGGGAAATGAATTTATTTATTTTTTCATCTATAGCTCTAATCTCATATACATACACAAAAATTACGAGCGTAGAAATTATGTGCTAGTCTAATTAATCTAGAATTATTTTTTATACATTACACCTTTTTTTTACCATATACAAAAATAAAAAGTTATGAGACAGACTAATTTAGAACGTATAAATAAATTTAAACCTTATTGAGATAGCTTTTTACATTATAAGTTTTGAGAATTCCTTATTCTAATTATATTCCCGTTTTTAATATATTCTAACAAAATATGTATGAGTTATGAAAATATATTTAATTTATGAAATAATTATTGTTTAAACCGCTAATTTTCCGTTGAAGAAAAAAATGTTATTTATTGCATAGCTATTTCAGCTATTAGCAATTCGACGGTTCAGATAAGAGGAAAAAATCAAAACAAAAACACTCATCACTGTTTTCATAAAAAGTACTGAAAAAGCGGGGTATAACAATCACACCCAACAATTCGTCCTGCAATCTGTATGGCTAAACGCCAATATAATTCCGAGAGCACCAACTTAAAAGCGAGCTCAATCAAGAGATATATCAAGGAGCTTTATCTCTTTCTTAATACAAGCACTAAATCAAACAGATAGAGATCAGCGAGCCTGATTGATATTAGAAATAACTTGGATGGTACCAAAGACCAATGCTCAATTGTCAATCAAGTTCTACCCAACAAACAAGGTCGGATTTATCAACTGATTGAACTACGCACAACCTGTGATATTTCAATTATATAAAAATATAATGCGGAAAAGAAATAATACAGACACCAGAAATTTTGTTAACGAGGAAACCGCAAATGCATAAAAACCCCGGGATCTAGTCCAGATTTGAACACCACGCTGTATTAAGCCGCTATAGACACTAGCCTACTACAAGTTAACTTCGGACTGGAACGTAGTTGAGCCCTAACCAAGTCCCACATCGATTAAGGTACAATCACGTTCCTTGTGCCTCTAAAACCACGCTGGATTCTGCGCACTTGATTCCCTTAGCTGATCTCACCCACAACTAAGAGTTGCTACGACCCAAAGTCGAAGACTTATAAAAAAATCTGTCTCCCACGGATATGTCTATTGTTTATTCGATTTTTGTTCCGTGTTTTGATAAATCAAGGTGAACATGAACCAATTGATAATCTGGTCTTATACTTCTGAAGAGCAACCTAGAAATATCAATCAGCTTTCAATAACCCAACTGATTAACAGAAAAAGTTATTGCGGAATCACAAGAGTCTGAGACGAAGAACTGCTGTGATTACATTTTATATCTTACCTATCGGAGATAAATCTCAAGTAAATATTATATAAGATAAAACTCAATACGACGGAACAAGTAAGATCAAAATACACAACTATATAGAAAATAGTCGGATCTGGCTTCACAAATCCCAATGAAGTCTTCAAGTTGTTAACCTATAATGGTTTTAGGAAAAACCTTGATTAAAGGAGAATCGACTCTAGTACACAACTAGGAACACACATAAGTGTGGGGATTATGTTTTCCCATTGATAGAGTTCTCCCTTATATTGTCTTTCAAATCAGGATTGCTTTCAATTAAAGCTAAGATAGCTTAGTAACAAAGCATTCAATATTCACCGTTAGATGAAAACCTGATTTAAGATTCAAGCTAAGTATGCTTTAAAATAAAGAATTCAATCTCCACCGTTAGCTTGTTACACACAAATAAAATATACCTTCATTTAGATATGGGTTACCGTACCTAAACGTGTATAATGAGTTGGCTCAATAATAATTAACAAAAGTTAGCCATATGAATACTTTTGTCTTAGCCATATTCATCTAACACTTCTAGATCAAATATGAAGATCAATTAATCATGAAAGATAATCAAGTGAATCTAATTGTGTTTCAAATAGAGTTGTTCAATTGTTCACTATCTCGTAGAAATGTATATGAACAAATCGAATCGAAATCGATTTGATTCGTAATCGTACAAAGTACTTATACAAGAATCAATTCATGAACATTAAGCCACGGTTTGCAATGATTGCATTCCTTAGATCATAAATGTATTAGTTCATGAGTATGAGATCGATTCTAGAACTTTACCATTGTGTTCGCTAACCAGGTACGCGAACAACAGCTCCGGACCTTGGCATGTCAAGCCGTTCGCAAACAGTCGCCATAGACCTAACTCATGTAGAACCGTTCGCATACTAGGTACGCAAACAAGGTTCCCGGACCTGAATCATCACAAAACAATTCACATTCTAGGTATGCATATCGTGTTGTATCCAGACATAGGTAAACATTCCATACTGGTATGCAAACTTGGTTTCCAGAATTTAACAGTTAAAAACCGTTTACATACTGATATGCAAACAAGGTTTCCGGAACTGAATCATACCACAACAGTTTGCATACGGGTATGCAAACTGTGATGTATCCAAACAAAGGTTAATTTGTTCTAAACTCCCATTTCAATCATTGAAACATCCTTGGAATATGACAATGGTTGTCTCACACAAACCATTAGCTTCAAGTAATATTCAAGTGATCGAATTATCAATACGAAACTTCCCAAGTTAACATCAAATGACTGTCTCACACAAATCATATAAGATGTTCAAGGTAATTTTCACATGGTCATCTTTTGACTTATATTTAGTTTCCAATAAATAAATTGTTTCCAACTAAACTCGTCAATAATATGATGAACATAGCTAAAGCAAAAAGATTCCAACACATATTTCGAGAAATAGATAAGCAAGATAAAATCGACTCAAAATATCAAATGTGTATAATGTAAAAGTCTATATAGCTATACGACTTAGTCTCATTAGAAGATAAAATATAATAGACTTCTGAGTGATATATAAGTTTTAGTCTCCACATACCTTTTGTTGATGAAGTTCCTCCAAGGTCCTCAGTAGATCTTCATCTTCAATTGGTGAACGCCGTAAAGTCTAAAGCTCAACTACACATTCTATCATAATCCGAGACAGAGCTATAAGTAGACTAGAAATCAAGTATATAGTTTTGATCAACTAAACTTTACCAACAAGCTTGAGATAGAAATGCTTGCGAGTTCGACCGAGCAGTGCTCTAATAGGTACATATCTATCGAATTGGAGGATTACTTAAATACCCCTCATTTTTTCTTTACTTGTAAGAATACCCCTAAAAGGTATATTTTAAGTAAATAATGAAAATGGAAAAGTACTTTTTGGTTAAGGAATGAGTATTTTTGATGTGTACTTAATATAATTTTAGATGTTCCAAAAACTAAATCCTAAAACCTTAAAATATACCCCTTAGAGATATTTGTGAAAAGTCCTCAAACTGGAAGGTATTCCTCTTTCTTGTTCAATTTCCGTAGGAGCCCTTAAAATTATTTCCTTGGAGCCCCTATAATAGGCTTCTAATAATACAATATAACATAATAATTTTTTCTAACAATAAAAAGAAATGTAATTTCTTTTTTCACAGATTACGAATTGTGATTCAGAAAGGTGTTGGAGCGCATCTTGTCGTTGGGATTCCAACTAGCTTCTTGTCATCGGATGCTCATGATGATTTGTAATATATGTTTTTTCTATTTAAAATAAAAATAAAAGAAACAAATGGATAGTATTTTTGTTTTGGGGTAAAAACCGATTCTGCTGGAAATGGTAAATTGGGTGTGCCGCCGAGAAACGAATCTAAACCCTAAACAAATGTACTGCACATGAGTACTTTAGATTCGAGAGATCAATCTGTACAATTCTGGCCTAAACCAAGAAATGGTCGTTCCAGTCTTGCTTCGGTCACAAAATGAAGGAGAAGGGTTGATCTTAGGGAAGGAAGAGAAGAAGGTGTTGAGATCAGAATGATAAACTATGAAGGGGTGGCTATTTTATGACTTGTATCAGAATGTGAAACTTGCTTGCAGAATGTAAGCAATAAGTTCATTTTATGTTTTCTGGATACTTGTGTTGATAGCCGTCGTTGGTTGAAATAGGTTGAAAACCTATTTATAGAAGTCATAGTTGAACGCACCCTGATCTCATAGGAAGCAGAAGTAGTTGAGTGACGGAGAAGTATGGATCGTGTAAAATGTTGAAAACCACGTCCCTACTATGAGGGGGAGACTGGTCGGTTTACACCCACTACTTCTCTGCTGACACTATCTGTCTGCCTTTCCTGAAACTTTCTCATAATAGGCGTGTTACACGCTGCACGTTGTAAACCGCCAGACCAATACCCTAATGAACATCCCCCAGTTTGTGACATGTTTGATGTCTCGAGTATTTTTTAGAAAAATATGCAGCAGGCTGCTGAGTGGGTCTTTCCTGTAAAACCTAATTATTCTGACCAAACACGCGCAAGCTAGGCGGCGGACAGTCATATGTGACAAGTAAAGTTGTGACACTTGCCGCAAAAAATAGCATATGATGCTTTTAGGTCAAATAATTAAATTATTTGTGAAATCAATATTTATAAAACATCGTTTGTAATCGATGCATATAAAGCATTGCTTTTAAGCAAGCAGCTCAAAATAATCGATGCTCATGAAGCATCGTTGTATAAAGCTTGTTTAACTTAGTCGCGAAGCTTAGTGTCTTAAAAGGAGCATGACCGGCCATCTTCAGGAAGCTTCCAGGAGCTATTTATGTACGCCAAAGGTGATATGGTCAGTCATTATAGGAGAGTGATGGTTGGTAGACATTTTCACATCCTATTGGTCGGCCCAAGTTAGATATAGACCGGTTAAATTGGCTAGCCAAATTGAGTGGCTGAAATGATCTGCGGCAGTTATTAGCTGCCATTGAATTCATTTAAGACCCTTGTAGGAAGCGCGACTAGCCACCTTTGGGCAGCCATTCAGGAGTCGTACGGGTAGGCCGTGATTTGGACGATCGGTTCTCATGGAAGAGGGACGGCCGGTGATCACTGTGACGTCTTATTGGTCGCCTAAAATTATATCTAAGCCGGCTGATTCGTCTAGCAAAGTTGGACGACCGAGATCGTTTTGCGACAGTAAGGCGCTGCCGCTGGCCGTAATGAGCCTGTTATGGTCGTGAGGCCAACCTATTTTGAGCTAACGGTTTTATGTGTTAGATGCGGGGTGGGAGAAATTTGATCGACCAAGGCTATAGACGGGACGTTGGTGAGCATATCCGTACCTTTCCCGTTGATTAGAATTAAATCTAGGCCGGTCAATTGGGTCGTCGAAGTTGGACGGCCACGATTGATTTAAGACTGCCATATGCGGTCTTAATTCCATTGAAACCTTTTTCATCCGCGCGGATGGCCAACTTTTGGCTAGTGATTAGGGTTGTTTCCGGCGTGCTATAAGAATTTCGATTGCTTGGAATAACAGTGGGCTCGCCAGTGAGTATCATGAAGCTTGTTTGGCTGCGCTAGGAGAAGGTCAGGCTCATCGAATTGGCTGGCCAAAACGTATGATCGTGATCGTTTAGAGACTGACATGGGCATCCTATGTTCAATTTCTTAAGGAATTAAGCATGTCGACCAGCCAACTTCTACTTTTAATTAAAAGTATAGGCTGCGCATTTAGAGCGATTTGATTGCTCGGTGGAAAAGAGAGGCCAGCAGGAAGTAATATGGGGTGTGGCAGGTCGGCCATGGGAAGCGCCTGCTAGGAAAAACCGGCCTACCAAGTGGCGTGGCCGCGCCTCCTTTTGATGCTGCCTTTGTATCTTGTTTTCCAATTTTTAATAGGATCTTGCACCTACTAGCCCCATGATGGATCAATTTCCTAATTTTCCTAGGTTTAGTTTCGACCAATAGGGTTCGAGATATTGCGCAGACCGTAAAAAGACCTAATTTTTGTAAATTAATAAAATTAGGTTAGAAAGATAGAATTTTGTGAGCTCACACAAAATCAATCAATTTCTGGTGAATTTTGTGCTTTCATACAAAATCACTAATTATGTCTCAGAGGGCAGCATAACTTCGTGTGCCTCTAATTGAGTATTTCCATGCACATCCTAATCCTGATACTTCGGAAAATTCATGCTACTCAGCTGCGAGCGAACATTAATTGTCATGTCATGTCAACATCAAGAGTTCATCTGGGGAACATAGAATAAATACTCGACAGGCCATACATTAGTGAATAATGCAGGTGGGAGATAAAATTTATAGAATGTTTGGGATGCTGCTACATGCACCATTCTGGATAAATTTCATACATAAATATACTGAATTGCTTAGTACATATGTAAGTAAAGAGGCCTAGGCACTCATCAGTTTTAAATGGCTCTGTTTCTTTGCATAATGACGGCACATTAAATACAGGGTTTCACAATTTTAGCTCTGAACTAAAATCTACCATCAACAATTATATTTTAAGAAAAAAAAGTATAGTAATAGTGGAAAGAATTTTTGTACGACGAGGTTCAAATTTTAAACATGACTTTTCTTCTTTCCTCTTCTCTGTTATCCACAGACGCATCACCATGTGATCTGCCGCCAACAACGTATCGTAGTCGGTCTTTCTATGTCCTCTGTCCTACATGTGTTGAAAATAAGACGATAACTGGTATCTCATTTAGCAATTTTTTGGTAAACTAATTAAGACATTTCGAGTAAATTTGGGAGTTTCAAGAAAACAGACATCTGATTTCGGAATTAGTATTTAGTTCTTTTTTCTGTCAAATTAGGTGAGTATGAATAACAAATAATTAGGTGATTGGTTCTGGACAAATCGTCCAATTAAACCACTCTAAAACCGCCACAGACACAGATAAAATGGGACCTACCTCTCTGGGGAAAAGCAGGGATCTCGCTTTTGTGTTGGTTTGTGTCTAAGCGGTTTAAAGGAGTCCCAATAGGCGGTCCGTTAAGAATTTTCAATCAAATATATAGGAAGGGCTCTATTATTAGTAAAATATCACACTCTCCGCTTATCTGGCCACCTATCTTCTTTATTAATTAGCAACAATTAATACTAGTAAATTGATAATGGGTACTTTGGTCATAACCCACCATATGTAGCGTGCATTCCTAGGACTTAAATTCCTGGGTATAAGAAATAATTAACCACGTTTAATTGGGGGAGAAACAAAACCAATAAGGGGCCATGGAATCTCATCCCCACCCATTGGAGGGGATAAGGGGTGTTTAGATATAATGAAAATACTAGATTACCCTAACACCTAGGATAGTTACAATTGTCACCCTATTAATATTTTTTTTAATTACTTATTTTATTGTTTTATTTTTTTTATTTTTTTATTATTTTTTTTAAATTCTTTTTTAAGGATTTCTCCGGTAACAAAATAGCGATTTTATAATAACGACTCCCTAAAGATAATAACGACTCTTTAAAGAAAATAACGACTCTACATTAACGACCCTTTAATGATAATAACGACTCTAAGGTTAAAATTTTTTAAGGGATCGTCATGGTCGTATTCAATACCATTACGACACTTTAATCTAATGTCATGACGACACTTTAAAGTTAGTAACAACTTGCGACAATAACAACTTTTTTGTGCAAATAATTACTCCTTGAAGAAAATAACCTCCACTATCCGGACAATATTTTCCATCAAATGAGGCATTACTAAAAGGTTTTCTTGTGTGTGGTGGAGGGGGTGGGGGCGGGGCAAATAGACCTGGTGGCACTTACTTGAACAATTGGAGTAAAGTTTGTACTCACAAGCTTCAAGGTGGTCTTGATTTCAAAAACCTTAAGCATGTTAATCTTTCTTTGTTTCAAAAAAAACTTGTAATTTGTGTTAGAGCATTGCTCGGTCGAAATCGCAAGCGTTGCTATCTCAAGCTTGTTTGTCCAGTTTAGATGATCAAAACTATAGTCTTGTTTTCTAGTCTATTTATATCTATGTCTCGGATTAGGATAGAATGTGTAGTTGAGATTTAGATTTCATGGTGTTCATTGATTGAAGACGGAGATCTACTAAGGAGAGTTTGGAGGAACTTCATCAACAAAAGGTATGTGGAGATTAAAACTTATATATCACTCAGAAGTCTATTCTATTCTATCTCCTAATGAAACTAAGTCGTATAGCTATATAGACTTTTATATTATACACATTTGATATTTCGCGCGAGTCGAGTTTAACTCGGTTATTTTTTCTCGAAATATATGTTGGAAGCTTTTTGCTTTAAGCTACGTTCATCATATTCTCGATGAGTTTAGTTGGAAACAATTTATTTTTTGGAGACTAAATAATAAGTAAAAAGATGATCATGTGAAAATCGCTTTGAAACATCTTACATGATTTGTGTGAGACAATCATTTGATGTCGACTCGGAAAGTTTCGTATTCATAATTCGATCACTTGAAAATTACTTATAAGATAATAGTTTGTGTGAGACAGCTATTGTCGTCTTCTAAGGATGTTTCAATGATTGAAATGGGAGTTTAGAACAAATTAACCTTTGTTTAGATACATCACAGTTTGCATACCCGTATGAAAACTGTTGTGGTATGATTCAGTTCCGGAAACCTTGTTTGCATATCAGTATGCAAACGGTTTTTAACTGTTAAATTCTGGGAACCAAGTTTGCATACCAGTATGCAAACGGTTCTACCTGAGTTAAGGTCCGGGACAGCAGTATGCATACCGGTTTCCAAACTGCTGGACAAGACAAAAGTCCGAAAGTTATAGTTTGCGTACCCGTTTGCAAACTTAGTGGTTAAAGTTCTAAAAAAGGTTAAGTATGTTTTCATACTCATGAACAAATACATTTATGATCTAAGGAATGCAATCTTTCCAACTGTGGCTTAATGTTCATGAATTGATTCGCATGAATCAATGCGATTTTGGTTCAATTGGTTCATATATAATTCTGTGAAATAGTGAACAATTGAAAAACTCTATTTGAAACACAATTAGATTCATTTGATTATTTTTCAGGTTTGATTGATCATCATAGTAGATCTAGAAGTGTTAGATGAATGTGGTTAAGACAAGAGTGTTCATATGGCTAACTTCAGTTAACTATTATTGAGCCAACTCAATATACATGTTTAGGTACGGTTACCCATATCTAAATGAAAGTATATTTCATTTTTTGTGTAACAATCTAAAACCATCTAATGATGGAGAGATATTTCTTTGGTTTTAAGCATACCTAGATTGAATCTTAAATCAGGTTTTCATCTAACGGTGAATATTGAATGCTTTGTTACTAAGCTATCTTATCTTTGATTGAAAGCAAACCCTGATTTGAAAGACTATATAAGGGAGAACTCTAGCAACTGGAAAACCTAATCCCGGCACTTTCATGTGTCTTAGTTGCGACTAGATTCGATTCTCCTTTAACCTAGGTTTTCCCAAAACCATTATAGGTTAACGACTGGAAGGCTTCATTTGGGATTCATGAAGCCAAACCCAACTATTTTCTCTGTAGTTGTGTGATCTGATCTTACTTGTTCTATCGTATTGAGCACTATCTTCTCTAAGATTAACTCGAGATTTATCTCCGATTGGTAAGATATAAAAAGCAATTACAAAGCTCTTCGTATCATTCTTTGTAATTCCAAAATAACTTCTTCTACTACCATATAGTTAAGTTATTGTGAGGTGATTCATATTTCTACGTTGTTCTTCAGGAATATAAGACCAGATTATCAATTGGTTCTTGTTCACCTTGATTTATCAAAAGACGGAACAAAAACTTCATAGGTACTTCTTTGGGAGGCAGATTTATCTATCAGAATAGACTTATCTGTGGGAGACAAAAAAATTTATAAGTCTTCGACTTTCGGTCGTAGCAACTCTTAGTTGTGGGTGAGATCAGCTAAGAGAATCAAGTGCATAGAATCCTGCTTGGATTCAGAGGCATAACGAACGCGACTGTACCTTAATCTGTGTGAGACTTGGTTAAGGCTCAACTACATTCCAGTCCGAAGTTAACTTGTAGTAGGCTAGTGTCTGTAGCGGCTTAATAAAGCGTGGTGTTCAAATCTGGACTAGGTCCCGGGTTTTTCTGCATTAACGGCTTCCTCGTTAACAAAACTTCTGGTTTCTGTGTTATTTCTTTTCTGCATTATTTTTTTTTATACAATTGAAATATCACATGGTTGTTTGTATTTCAATCAATTGGTAAATTCAAGCTTTGGTTATTGATATAAATTGATTGACACTTGGACATTAGTCTTTGGTACCGTCCAAGTTATTTCTCATATCAATCGGGCCCACAGATTTATATCTGTTCAATTGCAAATTTTATTGAGAAATTGAGATATAACTCTTTGGTATATTTCTTGTTTGAACTCGCTTTATAAGATGGTGCTCTCGGAATTATATTGGAGTTAGTCCATGCAGATTGCCGAACGAATTATTAGGTGTGGTTGTTATACCCCCGCTTTTCCAATTGGTATCAAAGAAGGCAGACATTATAAACCTGATAAGTTTGTGTTTGTTAGATGCACCTGGATACATTCTGATTTAAATTAAGGTAGGTAATATATTTGCGTAAAATAGATGTGATACATCTTGATTTAAATTAAGATAGGAAATTTTTAGAAAAATAGTTAGGATGTACCAAAATACATCCCGGATTAAACTATTATAAGAAAAAATATTTAAAAAATAGCTGGGTGTACACTGACACATCCCCTATTAAGCTAAGGTAGAAAAATTATTTGAAAAACAACAAGGATATACCAGGATACACGTGGGGTCAACTAAGGCATGGAAAACGTTTGAAAAACATGTAGGATGTACCTGGTTAATCACGATTTAAATTAAGATCAAAGATTATTTTTATAAAATAATTAGAATGTACCTGAATACATGTCGACTTAAAATAAGATAGAAAAATTATTCGAGAAAAATAGCTTGGATGTAATTGGATACATCTTGACTTAAACCAATGTAGAAACATTATTTGAAAGAATAGCTAAGATGCACATGGGTAGATTTTGTGTTTTTATTGGATCAAAATGAATGAACCAGAGTGCATTTTATGTACTTCGTATATAGATATAGGTTTATTCTTATAAGTTATAATCACTAGTTCATGATCTCAAACAATAAATCCACCACCATTGACATTACATTCATCATCAAAACATCCACCAAAAACAAGTCTACCATACAAAATAAAGCTTGCCTAAGTTAGGCAAGATAAACAGCAATCAAGATCTATTTAGGGATAAGATAAATCAATAGTTGGTTTGTCCAATCCAAACTTTATAAATGTCGTTTGTGATTGGATGTTAAAGACGCACCCAACGGTTCTACTTTATTTATCAAACTATTAGTATTCAATTAACTTTTAATATTAAATGTTCTATTAGTATTTCGTAATAAGTATATTTCTGTTAATAAACAATAAATTTATTTAGTGTTGGTGGCTGTGGTGGTGGACAGTGATGGTAGAGGAGGTGTCGATTATGGTGTTGGGTGTTGGTAAGTGGTGGAGGGTTGACGTTAATGGTAGTGGTGGAGGAAACAATGGTATTGGAGTGAGAAAGGTGTCATAAGATAGATCAATTATTATTTACCCTTAGTTAGTTAGTTTGTTATTTGATTTTACTTTTGAAATTTTAGTTTTGAAATTTTAGCTCGGCTGGTCATTCCTGTTCTTAAAAGGTTTGATGCATTCTAGGAGGTTCCAAGTTCGAGGCACGGATGACGCGATACTGCATACTTGACATGGAAGGTAGAGTTAGCTTTCCCTCCTTGCGATATAATTAGCCCCCTATCCGATTCTTCCCTTGGTTGGTTCGTCATAAGACTCACTGTTCGTCTCCCACAATATATGTTGTTGGAGCTCAGCTTGTTGCTAGCCTTAACATATATAAGATATTTGGCATTTGAACAATTCTCTAAAACTCATATAAGACATAATTGATCACTTATTAAGTTATGGTTGAATATCAAGTTAGTCTAAAGTTTTTGATGAAAATGTATAAGCTTATAATTTTGTATGGCTAACTTTGGTTAAACATGCTTGAACAAACCCATTGCATACGGTTTGGTTACGGTTCATCCTTATCCAAGTGTATAATATATTTCTGTTTATCTCAATCTAAACCATCTAATGGTGGAGAATGATCACTTGATTACCGACTCATCTTAGCTTGAATCTCAAGTCGAATTTCATCTAACATTGAAAAGTGTCCGCTTGATTACAAAGATATCTTAGCTTAAATCGTAAGCAACCTTCGATCTTGAAAGTTTATATAAAGAGAAGCTCGAGCAGCTAGGAATTTTAATCTCGACACTTTTGTGTGTCCTATTTGCTAACTAAATTCGATTCTCTCTTAACCTAGGTTTCCAGGTTTACCGAAAAACATAATTAGGTTTAACGAATTAAATAATTCTTTAAGGGATTCGAGAAGTCATATCCGACTATCTTATCTTTGATAATTCGTGTATCCTGATCTTGCTACTGTTGATTGAGTATTTAGCTCCAACGGGTAAGAGTGATAGAAATACAAAGTTCTTCGTCTCAGGCTTTGTAATTCCACAAGACATTACCTCTATCACGATATTCTTAATTGATATAAAGTAGGTTATTCTTGTGAGGTGAATAATAATCTAGGATGCTCCTGGGGAGTCGTAAGTACCGGATTTTGAGGTTTGCTAGACTCAGTATACTGCAAACGATTTCATATCTCACTTGATCTAACGATCGAACGGAAATTAAAATAGGCTTATCTGTGGGAGGCAAATTGGTTTCAAGTCTTTGCTTAGGTTGAAGGAACTCTTAGGATGTAAAGGACATCAGATAAGAAAATTAATTGTAGAGAGTCTTGCGAGATTCCAGAGGCGCAAGGAGCGCGACTGTAACCGAATCGTTGTGACGGTGGGTTCGGTCTCAACTACATTCCAGACCGAAGTTATTGATAGTATCACTGGTTATTGTTTGAACTAAAAAATCTTAGTACTAGTTAAGCATCACTGGTGAAGTAGACCTTTTGCTTATTCCTTTCTTTCACCCATAAAGCAGTTTCAAGCATTGCAATATATCTTGCTTCTTCAGCATTTATTGCTACCCCTAGAATAACTTCGCATCCAATGTAGTTACCCACCAAATCAGTCATTATCAAACCAGTTCCAGACAGATTGGAATTATTATCGAAAGAAGCACCACTATTAAGTAAAATACCGTACTCAGGTAGGGCAAATGTTTTCAATTTTAAATAGATTCCCACAGTAGGGTGATGTATGATCAGGATTTAGGTACGCTTTAGTATCATTCACAAGCTTGATATCTAGTCTTGCAGTAAACTGTTCTTTCCCTAAAAGATTAACAAACATGTATCATTCCATGCACTCCATGCAATATAGAAAACAACTGCAACTTCATCCTTTAAAATATTAGTAGTTAACCACTTTCCAACCCATTATTGCAGATTCCTAGTAGAGACCCTAAGTTGAGTGACTACGTTGTGATAAGGAGTTAATAATCACATCTCCTGTACGAATGAGTAATGTAATATCAGGTGTTCAGGTGACCGGCACATCAGGCCGCACATACTACAGTTATTATCTGACTTGTGACAGTTTTAATAGGAAATATGTTCTCAAATCTGAACTTTAGGAAGCAATCGAAGCTACCACAGATTTATAAAGTTTGATACTAATATTTTGATAAATAAAGTGTATCAACTCTTAATTATGGGTGAGATCAGGAATCAAGTGTGTAGAGTCCATCTGGGATTCAGAGGCGTAAGGAACGCGAATGTACCTTAATCGGTGTGCGACTTGGTTAGGGGTCAACTACATTACAGTTCGAAGTTAACTTGTAGTAGGCTAGTGTCTATAGCGACTTAATACATTATGGTGTTCAAATTTGACTAGGTCCTGGGTTTTTTTTTGCATTTGCGGTTTCCTCGTTAACAAAACTTCTTGTGTCTGTCTTATTTCTTTTCCACATTATATTTGTTTATATAATTGAAATATCACAGGTTGTGCTTAGTCCAATCAATTGGTAAATCCAACCTTTGGTTGTTGATATAAATTGGTTGACACTTGGGAATTGGTCTTTCGTACCGTCCAAGTTATTTCTCATATCAATCGGGCTCACATATTTCTATCTGTTCGAATGCAAATTGTATTGAGAAATTGAGATATAACTCTTTGGTATATTCTTGATTGAGCTCGCTTTATAAGCTCGTGCTCTTGAAATTATATTGGAGTTAGTCCATACAGACTGCTAAATAAAATATTAGGTGTGGTTTTTATACCCCCGCTTTTTCAATTTGATTCACTCTCAGCAAGAGTTATGGTTCTTGATCACGAAAAGTAAATATTTTAAAAATTGCTCTCCTCTACAGTACTCCAAGAGTAAATATCTCTGTTGGGGTATGGAGAAATATTTGTAAAGGTCTAGATAATATTTTACGAAATACTGTTTGGGAAATGAAGGATAGAAACAATATAATGGGTTTTAAAGACAACGGGATTCCCAATGCTGCTCAGCATATATGTGTTGCTCACCCAAATCCTAAATTTCTAATGTATTATTTCATTGATAAAAACACCAACAACTAGAAGCTTGAGATGGTGAATGCTTACTTAATTTACCCCCCAAAATGCCCAACTCATTGGGGGACCAGAATTTCTATTTCTGGACAAGCCATGCTCATTTGGCCTTTTCTAAGAATGACCAATTATTTTTTAAAACCGCGTACAAAATTTATCTGGTCAAGTAGATCGCATGAATAATCCCTATACTATTAACTTCGTCTATAAAAATCTTTGGTAGCTTCGATTGCTTCATAAAGTTCAGATTTGAGAACATATTGCTTATTAAAACCGTCACAAGTCAGATAATAACTGTAGTATGTGCGGCCTGATGTGCCAGTCACCTGAACACCTGATATTACATTACTCATTCGCATAGGCGGTGTGATTATTAACTCCTTATCACAACGTAGTCACTCAACTTAGGGTCTCTACTAGGAATATGCAATAATAGGTTGGAAAGTGGTTAACTACTAATATTTTAAAGGATAAAGTTGCAGTTGTTTTCTATATTGCATGGAGTGCATGGAGTGATACATGTTTGTTAATCTTTCAGGGAAAGAACAATTTACTGCAAGACTATATCTCAAGCTTGTAAATGATACTAAAGCATACCTAAAGCCTGATCATACGTCACCCTACTGTGGGAATTTATTTAAAATTGAAAACATTTGCCTTACCTGAGTACTGTATTTTACTTAATAGCGGTGCCTCTTTCGATAATAATTCCAAGATGTATGGAACTGGTTTGATAATGACTGATTTGGAGGGTAACTACATTGGATGCGAAGTTATTCCAGGGGTAGCAATAAATATTGAAGAAGCAAGATATATTGCAATGCTTGAAACTGCTTTATGGGTGAAACAAACGAATAAGCAAAAGGTCTACTTCAGCAGTGATGCTCAACTAGTACTAAGATTTTTTATTTCAAACAATAACCAGTGGTACTATCAATAACTTCGGTATGGAATGTAGTTGAGACCGAACCCACCGTCACAACGATTCGGTTACAGTCGCGCTCCTTGCACCTCTGGAATCTTGCAAGACTCTCTACACTTAATTTCCTTATTTGACGTCCTTTACATCCTAAGAGTTTCTTTAACCTAAGCAAAGACTTGAAACCAATTTGTCTCCCACAGGTAAGCCTATTTTAATTTCCGTTCGATCATTAGATCAAGTGAGATATGAAATCGTTTGCAGTATACTGAGTCCAGCAAACCTCTAAATCCGATACTTACGACTCCCCAAGAGCATCCTAGATTATTATTCACCTCACAATAATAACCTACTTGATATCAATTACGAATTTCGTGATAGAGGTAATGTCTTGTGGAATTACAAAGTCTGAGACGAAGAACTTTGTGATTTCTATCAATCTTACCCGTTGGAGCTAAATGCTCAATCAACAGTAGCAAGATCAGGATACACGAATTATCAAAGATAAGATAGTCGGATATGACTTCACGAATCCTTTAGAGAAGTATTTAATTCGTTAAACCTAATTATGTTTCTCGGTAAACCTGGAATTCTAGATTAAGAGAGAATCGACTTTAGTTAGCAACTAGGAAACACAAAAGTGTCGGGATTAAAATTCCCAGCTGCTCGAGCTTCTCTTTATATAAACTTTCAAGATCGAAGGTTTCTTACGACTTAAGCTATTTGTAATCAAGCGGACACTTTTCAAAGTTAGATGAAATTCGACTTGAGGTTCAAGCTAAGATGAGTCGGTAATCGTCCGTGAACTATGATTATCTCATATAAAGTTAATTGGATACTAATAGTTTGATAAATAAAGTAGAACCGTTGGATGCGTCTTTAACATCCAATCACAAACGACATTTATAAAGTTTGGATTGGACGAACCAACTATTGATTTATCTTATCCCTAAATAGATCTTGACTGCTGTTTATCTTTCCTAACTTAAGCAAGCTTTATTTTGTATGGTAGACTTGTTTTTGGTGGATGTTTTGGTGATGAACGTAATGTCAATGGTGGTGGATTTATTGTCTGAGATCATGAACTAGTGGTTATAACTTATAAGAATAAACATATATCTATATACGAAGTACATAAAATGCACTCTGGTTCATTCATTTTGATCCAATAAAAACACAAAATATACCCATGTGCATCTTAGGTATTCTTCAAATAATTTTTCTACATTGGTTTAAGTCAAGATATATCCAGTTACATCCAAGCTATTTTTCTCGAATAATTTTTCTATCTTATTTTAAGTCGACATGTATTCAGGTACATTCTAATTATTTTATAAAAATAATCTTTGATCTTAATTTAAATCGTGATTAACCAGATACATCCTACATGTTTTTCAAACGTTTTCCATGCCTTAGATAACCCCATGTGTATACTGGTATATCCTTGTTGTTTTTTCAAATAATTTTTCTACCTTAGCTTAACAAGGGATGTGTTAGTGTACATCCCAGCTATTTTTTAAATATTTTTTCTTATAATAGTTTAATCCGGGATGTATTTTGGTACATCATAACTATTTTTCTAAAAAATTTCCTATCTTAATTTAAATCAAGATGTATCGCATTTATTTTACACAAATATATTACCTACCTTAATTTAAATCAGAATGTATCCAGGTACATTTATTTATACAAATGTAATTATGTCTTTTCGAGTTTATATCAACAATGGGTTTCGCTTTGAAGATCATCTCGAACCCATTCCAAAAATATAAGTTTTATTTAAATCTGACATATATTTTAGAAATTATAATCATTTTTGCGGTTAATTTTAAATCGGAAAGAGAAAAACAAAATAATAACAGAATAAAACAAATAAAGGGCATAATTATCTGAAAATTTAAATGCCGATCTGACCCGACCCAAATTTATATGCCCAATACTATCAGATTTTACATATCTTTGTGTTTGGGCATATAACACATTTTCTAGTTACCCCGTCAATAGAAGTTGGCTTGCCTAGCCTCGTACAATATCCCAAAAACTAGTTATTTATTTACCTGGCTAAATTGGGGTATATGCCATTTAATTGGGGCCTACAGCTACATGACAAAATAAGGTCATTAAGAAATAATTCATAGAAACCCCTTATCCACTATTTATGTTAGTGCCTAATATGCCCTTGTTAATTTAGTGCTAATTTGGATAATTAAATAATGTTTCAAGTTAATCCTGAACCCTGAACTTTCATTAATGCATAATCAACACTTGTAATTTTTTTTCTTCAAAAGACTCGATCCAGAATCGGTTGATGTTAGTGCTTTTTTAAACCGATTCTTGGTTGAGTTATGCCGAATGACGATGTAAACCCAGAATCCGAGTTGAAAAAGCGGGGGTCTAACAACCTCACCCAATATTTCGCTTAGAAATCTATATGGACAAACACCAATATACTTTCTAGAGAATCAACTAGACAGTCAGACTCAATCTAGATAAAAAGTATATCAAAGAGTTTTTATCTCTATCTCTCGATTTAAATCTTATTCAAGCAAACTGCGAGTCTCAATTTAAATACAAGAGAGATAAACTTGGATTGTACCAAAGACCAATATCCAAGTGTCAATCAATTTAAATCAACAACCAAAAGGTCGGATATTCTAATTGATTGAACAAAGCACAACCTTTATTATTTCAATTATATAAACAAATATAATGCGGAAAAGAAATAACACAGACACCAGAATTTTGTTAACGAGGAAACCGCAAATGCACAAAAACCCCGAGACCTAGTACATATTGAACACACACTGTATTAAGATGCTACAGACACTAGCGTACTCCAAATTAACTTCGGTCTAGACTGTAGTTGAACCCCAACCAATCTCACACTGATCCAAGGTACAGTTATGCTCCTACGTCTCAGATCCCATCAGGATACTACATACTTGATTCCCTTAGATGATCTCACCCACAACTAAGAGTTGCGACGACCCAAAGTCGAAGACTTTAGTAAACGAATCTGTATCACACAGAAAAGTCTACGATAATAGATAAACCCGTCTCCCACAAATATACCTATGAGTTTTGTTCCGTCTTTTGATAAATCAACGTGAACAGGAACTAATTGATAAGCCGGTCTTATATTCCCGAAGAACAACCTAGTATTACCAATCACCTCACAATAGTCTTAATCGACGCAGCGAAAAAAGATATTGTGGAATCACAAACGATGAGACGAAGATGTTTGTGATTACTTTTTATCTTGCCTATCGGAGATAGAAATCTCAATTCAATTATTACATTGTACTCGTACGATAGAAACACCAAGATCAGAACACACAACTACAAGAAAAGTAGTATCGGTCTGGATTCAAGATCCCAAAGAAGTCTTTAGTTCGTTAACCTGGTTTAGAAGAAGAAACCAAAGGTTAAAGGAGAATCGACTCTATCTAACACAACTAGTATCACACAGAATGTGTGGGGATTAGTTTTCCCTGTTGCTAGAGTTCTCTCTTATATAGTCTTTCAAATCATGGTTTGCAATCAATGTTAGCTTGGTAACAAAGCATTCAATATTCAGCGTTAAATGAAAACCTGATTAAATTCAAGCTAATATTTATCAACCGTTAGATCGAAAACATAGGTTGTTATACATAAATGAAATGCACGTTCCTGGGCATGTGTAACCGTACCCAAACTTGTACATTAGTTGGTTCAACAATAGTTAACCAAATGGTCAGCCATATGATCACTTTCATATCAACCATATTCTTCTTCACCATAACTAGTTCAAATGACTCAAATGAACTAGTTAGAGAGTTGTTCAATTGCAAGGAAATCTCATGTACTACACAAGACACAATTGAAGCAAAAACGATTTGATTCACATGAATCGGTTCATGAAATCTATAGCCATGATTTGCAATTGCATTCCTTAGTTTATAAAGATAAGTTCACTAAACATCATTTTTAGACATAACCTTCTCAAGTTCGCGGACTGGGTTCGCGGACTTAAGTTTCCGGATGGAGTTTACAAACTCTAGCAGAAATTCTCGGGTTTGAGAACTTCGCCAGTTCGCGGACTGGGTTCGCGGACTGAGTTCCTGGACTTAGCTCACGCACTTTTCCGGTTCACTTGATCAACAAAGTTCGCAAACTTCGGGTCAAGCAATAAGGACTTATACATATATGTGTTTCCACAACACTGCTTATATCCTCCAAATGGTTATATAGTCTAAACTCTCATTTCAATCATTGAAACATTCTCAGAGGATGTTATATAGTTGTTATTCACAAACCATTTTTCGTCAGAGCAATTTTCAAAGTGACTTTCGTCACTAGGTAAAGATGAACTTGGATAAAGCGAAAGCTTTACCAACACATATTTCGAGAAATAGAGGCGAGGTAAAATCGGCTCGAAATACCTAATGTGTGTAATCTAAGTCTATACAGCAAAACGACTTTTGTCGCAAGATAGGAGATAAATAGACTTTTGAGTGATAGATAAGTTCAAGTCTCCACATACCTTTTAGTCGATGAAGATCCACCAGTTCCTTGAGTACTCCTTCGTCTTGTATGATGATTTCCATGGAATTCTTGAGATAAATTACACTTTATATCCTAGTCCGAGACCTTAGCTATAGTAGACTAGAAATCAAGATTTATAGTTTTGATCACTAACATTGACAAACATGCTTGAGATAGAAATGCATGCGAGTTCGACCGAGCAATGCTCTAACAATCTCCCCCTTTGTCAATTTTAGTGACAAAACTATCAATACATATGGAATACAAAAAATATATAATAAACTTTTGTAGATCCTATTCCACATGCCTAATCTTCAACATTACTCGAAATCTTCGTCACTTCCAAGTACTCCAATGATCCCAAAGGTTGTAAGTTTAGAATCATCGTTGTTGAAATCCGTAGCTATAACAATGAGAAAACAAGAGTTCTCAATCATTGTTATACAGTGTCATAGTATCATTACACAACTTCAAAGTTCAATTGTATCACAACTTTAACAATAATACTATGGTGATATGTCACTCCCCCTTAGTCAATACTCCATCTCACATGGAAACCACTCCCCCTTACATAATGATCCGAAAACCGTATGTATTTGTAGTGTGAACTACATATTAATTCCCCCCCTTTTTGTCAATAAAATTGGCAAAGGTACAAGAATGGGATCCTAATGAAATTTCCGAAAGAGATGTTTCATGATCAAAAGAAAGCATATATCATCTTATTTAGATGCAATCATAAAGCCGAAGCTAAATGCATTCATCAAGGAGTTTAAAGATACAAGATAACCCTTATAATATTCCACAGCCGCACTCCCCACAAAAATTTGGCCATTAAGCACAAGTTCAAAAGAACTCTCCCCCATTAAATGTCATTCCCGAAAGAACAACAAGAGCGACCTTAATTTCAAAAAAGAAAAGAAGGATTTCTTTGGACATAACAAAATCACATACAAGTATGAATTTGAATCCAAAATATTAAATTAATCATAAGAGAACCCATGATTAACTTAATCAGAAATGCTCAACACAAGTAAACTTATGGAGACTTAAAAAACTCAATTAGATTAATCACAAGAAAACCCATAATTAATCTAATCAAAATACACAACCAAACTAATCACAAAAGTAATCAGTTTAATTGGTCATGCTCGACATAAAGTATCTCATGGAACAACAACAATGCCAAAACAATGACTCAGTTGATAGAGCTCAACATAAGACACCTTATGGAACAACACAGTATGTACACAAATTGTGGATCGGAGATCGACCTAATACCGTGGAATACTCAAGGACTCATTCTATTTTCCATCACCATTTGCACAATGACATCCAAAATACATAATCCTTGAACACAAAAGATTTTAAGCTATCTTTCATCAAAAATTGACATAATAGGCTTAACTTTTGTATTTGTCAAAAGTCAATTCATTCTTTCATCAATACATACATATCAACTCATGAACGACTTTACTTTTGACAAAGTATGTTTGTACTTCTTCATGAAATCAACACGAATAGTATTTTTAATTGAATGACATAATCATCCAAGACTATTGTTCCATAAAAGTTATTACATCACAAAGACATAAACTTTAGATTCAACAACAAAAGTTTAAACAAAGCAGAGATCAAAACTACTAGATACTCAATCCATAATGATCTCTTTTAATCTCGTAGAATTTTTCTAACAATTCTAGAACAAAATTTCCAGTAAAGTCTACCTGCTCTCTGAGGACCACATTTTCCTCCCGAAGTTCAGCTAGTTCTCCTCGAAGACGAGATAGTTCTTCAGTTGCTGGAGTACTATGGATCCTTGGATTGACTCTGATTGTATAAGGACTCATTTTCTCAATGCTAGACATGCTCAGCTCAGCTGGTCCTCCAAGATCAGAACCAAAAACAGGAATATCAAAGTTAGCACAAATTCTTGAGATGCGACAAGGAAAACCTGGTGTCTTTCTTGTGTTGTGTCTGGCACTTATCATTTGATCAATGATAATTCCGCAGAAGTCGATATTTATCTCTTCAACAATGTAATAGATGAATTCAGTAAGTCCCCTGGTCCATGAGTTGCTGTCACAAGTATTGGGCATCATATTTTCCACAATGAGTTTAGCAGCAATTTTGAGAAACATTCATGCTCCTCTCACATAGACCTTACCATCATTGCGAGTTAGGTCCTTGTCGAACAACCGGTTAGATAATAGTTCTAGTGGAAGTCTACCAAACTCAGGACGAGGATATCTTTCGCCTCCAATGGGTATATCAAGCAGATAGGAGATAACATAACGATTAACAGTAAAAATGGTTTCACCTACTATGGTCATGAACGAACAGATAACAGTATTTTCATCATGAATGTTAGCATAAAACTGAGAAACCATATCAATACGAACACTCCCTAAAGGTTTGTGAATAATTCCCCAAGCATGCTTACTGAAGAACCGACCAAGCCTGGAACATCTATTTTAGTTGCATCATAGAACCGTTCACGAATGGGTGTTTTGTTTTTAAACACATGGTACCGTTCGCCAGCAGAAGGGTTAACAAATCTAGCACCAGTACTAGAGTCAAGAAAGGATTCATCTCTGGTTTGATAACTTGAGATTCCTACTTCCCTAATTCTTCTCATACTCATGATTGCAAAAAGAAAAGGAAGGGAACACTTACTCGGTTCGTGAGCTGTGTCCAATGGTAGAGATGCAAACAGTTTTTAATCACAAAAACAAATCGTTTCCCAACGTACACGATCTTCTTCTGAGTTCAACGAGATAAACCAACAATGGTTTGGTTCGAAAACGAGAGGATGAAGAAACAAGAGTATGGGAACTGTTTCGGTTTCACCTTCGTCTGCGAACTGAAGAGGTAAGGAAGAAGGGTGAAAGAATCGAAGTGATTCTTTTTCTTTCTTAAGTGTCGAGCAAACCAAATTAACACGTTCAAGAACTAGATTAGCTCATGAACCGGTGTTGATTTGAGTGTGTGAACTACACATGTGCCAACTAAGGGCTCTTTTGGAGTAATAGTTCAAAATTCATTAATAATTTTTGTAGAACAGAAGTTATTCTTGCACAACATAACACCAAGAAGTAGCTTCTTTCCAAGAGTATTTACACCTCATGATGTTGCGATTCTTCCAGAACCTGAATTTTATAAGTCTTTCAAAGAATTTTAACAGAACACAAGGATTATTGAGTAACTAATTTCTCTTCTTCCAACTTAAACGAGTCAGTTTCTGTAGATAGTTCTTGGCAAAAGATGTTTTCGCGTCTACGGAGATGAAAGTAATATTCCTACAAAGAGGGTCAGGAATTGAAATCTGAATGAATTCAATCTTTGATGAAAGTAATATTCCTACTCAGATGACTGAGATTTAAACTCTTCTTGTAAATCAAATAGTTTGTTACAGCTGTTTGAGTTACACAGAAGAGGAGCGTTGCTCTCATTGATTAAATCAATGTCCACCTTGTCATAAACATAATTCATCAAAACTTGATTTAGCTTGTCAAGAGATTCTTGTTCTTTCTATAGAAATAAATAAACATCAGAAGCTAAGCTTTCAAGTTTATATTCAATTTCTGAAAACACTCCCAGGGATTTTAAACCTGGAGGAGGTTTAGACATAATTTCTTCTACAGATAAATCAGTTAGAGAAGAAGGTCCTGCAATCCATGGATCTGGTGGTGCATTTATTGAGATAGCACTATTGTCCATAGAGTCAGATCGCTACAAACACAGACTTGTAAGGTCTTAAACGTGTTTTCCTGCTCTGATACCAATTGAAAAGGCGGGGTCTAACAACCTCACCCAATATTTCGCTTAGCAATCTGTATGGACAAACTCCAATATACTTTCTAGAGAATCAACTAGACAGTCAGACTCAGTCTAGATAAATAGTATATCAAAGAGTTTTTATCTCTACATCTCGATTTAAATACAACTCAAGCAAACTGCGAGTCTCAATTTAAATACAAGAGAGATAAACTTGGATAGTACCAAATACCAATATCCAAGTGTCAATCAATTTAAATCAACAACCAAAAGGTCGGATATTCTAATTGATTGAACAACGCACAACCTGTATTATTTCAATTATATAAACACATATAATGCCGAAAAGAAATAACACAGACACCAGAATTTTGTTAACTAGGAAACCGCAAATGCACAAAAACCCCGAGACCTAGTACATATTGAACACACACTGTATTAAGCTGCTACAGACACTAGCCTACTCCAAATTAACTTCGGTCTAGACTGTAGTTGAACCCCAACCAATCTCACACTGATCCAAGGTACAGTAATGCTCCTACGTCTCTGATCCCATCAGGATACTACGTACTTGATTCCCTTAGATGATCTCACCCACAACTAAGAGTTGCGACGACCCAAAGTCGAAGACTTTAATAAACGAATCTGTATCACACATAAAAGTCTAAGATAATAGATAAACCCGTCTCCCACAAATATACCTATGAGTTTTGTTCCGTCTTTTGATAAATCAATGTGAACAGGAACTAATTGATAAACTGGTCTTATATTCCCGAAGAACAACCTAGTATTACCAATCACCTCACAATAGTCTTAAGCGACGCAGCGAAAAAATATATTGTGGAATCACAAACGATGAGACGAAGATTTTTGTGATTACTTTTTATCTTGCCTATCGGAGATAGAAATCTCAAGTCAAGTATTACAATAATACTCGTACGATAGAAACAGCAAGATCAGATCACACAACTACAAGAAAAGTAATATCGGTCTGGATTCACAATCCCAATGAAGTATTTAAGTCGTTAACCTGGTTTAGAAGAAGAAACCAAAGGTTAAAGGAGAATCGACTCTAGCTCAGCACAACTAGTATCACACAAAATGCGTGGGGATTAGTTTTCCCAGTTGCTAGAGTTCTCCCTTATATAGTCTTTCAGATCAGGATTTGGAATCAATGTTAGCTTGGTAACAAAGCATTCAATATACCGTTAGATGAAAACCTGATTAGATTCAAGCTAATATTTATCAACCGTTAGATCGAAAACATAGCTCGTTATACACAAATGAAATGCACATTCCTGGGCTTTTGTAACCGTACCCAAACTTGTATATTAGTTGGTTCAACAATAGTTAACCAAATGGTTATATATATGATCACTTTCATATCAACCATATTCTGCTTTACCATAACTAGTTCAAATGACTCAAATGAACTACTTTGAGAGTTGTTCAATTGCAAGGAAATCCCATGTACTACATAAGACACAATTGAAGCAAAAACGATTTGATTCACATGAATCGGTTCATGAACTCTATAGCCACGGTTTGCAATTGCGTTCCTTATTTTATAAAGATAAGTTCACTAAACATCGTTTTTATACATAACCTACTCAGGTTCGCGGACCAGGTTCGCGGATTTAAGTTCCCGGATGGAGTTTACAAACTCCAGCAGAAATTCTCGGGTTTGAGAACTTCGCCAGTTCGCGGACTTAGCTCATGCACTTCTCCGGTTCACTTGATCAACAAAGTTCGCAAACTTTGGTTCAAGCAATAAGGACTTATACATATATGTGTTTCCACAACAATGCTTATATCCTCCAAATGGTTATATAGTCTAAACTCTCATTTCAATCATTGAAACATTCTCAGAGGACGTTATATAGTTGTTATTCACAAACCATTTTTCGTCAGAGCAATTTTCAAAGTGATTCAAACATAACATGACTTTCGTCACTAGGTAAAGATGAACTTGGATAAAGCTAAGCTTTACCAACACATATTTCGAGAAATAGATAGGCGAGGTAAACTCGGCTCGAAATACCAAATGTGTGTAATCTAAGTCTTTATAACAAAACGACTTTTGTCTCAAGATAGGAGATAAATAGACTTTTGAGTGATAGATAAGTTCAAGTCTCCACATACCATTTATTTGATGAAGATCCACCAGTTTCTTGAGTAGTCCTTCATCTTGTATGATGATTGTCATGGAGTTCTTGAGCTCAACTACACTTTCTATCCTAGTCCGAGACCTTAGTTATAATAGACTAGAAATCAAGACTTATAGTTTTGATCACTAACATTGACAAACATGCTTGAGATAGCAACGCATGCGAGTTCGACCGAGTAATGCTCTAACAGGAGTTTACTTAATACACACATAAACCGATTCCTAAAATCGGTGTTTACATAACTCCATATAATCTGATTATGCCTTACTTTCAGAAACAACATTACATAGTTTAGGAAATTAGCGCACTACATATATAGGATTCAGTATGGAAATTCTAGAATTTGACACATCAAATGCTCTTCAATGAACCTCCGAGCACGTCGGTACAACGTCGTATATTCTTTATGGTGAATGAACTTAGTTTCCCCATTACGGATTCTCCATTGCCCGTTGAAACGTTCCAATTTAAATTCAATGAATTCTTAAATGTTAGTATGTGAACTTTTGACACAGGTATAAAAATGATCGCATTACTCACTTTTTCCCTAAGAGGAGCTCGTGGATGATAGTCGTACACAATATTTCTAACTTTTACTTACTCTCGCATTGCACCTTTAATGTATTGGAATCGAAATGCCAAGTCTCTCTATTTGCGTTCATTGGGATTCCCGGTACACCCGTAAAAGAACTCTTTAACTCTCTTCCAAAACATTGAATAGATTTCATTCGGACGTTCACGGAACGTATTATCAAACGATTTAACGAGACACAAATCTTCATACGGTTCCCATTCCATTGTCTAGGCTAAGTGTGTGATATGGGAGTGGCTGAAAGAGGTTGTCCTTATATAGATAAGGAATCAACGGCTATTTTTTTCAAATTCAAATCAAACAATCGGAGTTTAGGTATGTCCACATAGTCCGATTATGTCCTTGCAAAAACATAAAAATTGTTCCTCTCATCAATCGGGATTTTGTAATGCACATGTAATCCGATTCTTGGCAAAAAAAGTTACAAAACTTTTCTTCATAACAATGGGGTTACATATATGTACATGAAAACCGATTCTTGGCATCAAAAGTTACAGGACTTTTCTTCATAGAATCGGATTACAAATATGTACATGTAAACCGATTCTAAGTAAAAAAAGTTTCAGAACTTTTCTTCATAACAATCGTATTTCATAAAGGTACATGTAAACCGATTCTGACTGAAAAATGCCAGAATCCTGTATTTTTTTCACACACATTGTAGTTGGTTATTTTGTCGCATCTTGGACAAACATCAACAATTTTTAAAAGAAACCAGATTAAGTCATTCATAAACTAGGAATATAACCAAACATAATTCGACAATAAGTTTAAGACAAGACATAAGTTTTGACTCCATAATTATCCATAGTTAAAGACATAAACATGAATATAACCATTCATTCATGAACATCCCCACCACGACCACCTCCACCTCCACGACCACGTCCACCGCGTCCTTGTTTACCAAGTTGAGCGCTGCTCGATGCACCTTCAGACATCTTTTTTTATATTTTTTTTTTGTGGTGGTGGGGGGTGGTGGGGGGTGGGGGGTGGGGGGTCTCTTCTTCTTCTTCTCTGGCTCATCATCCTCCTCCTCCAGCTCCCCAAACTTTGCACCATCTTCTACATTTTCGAGACTATTCAATTCATCAATCGTCTTTTCATTGGCATTAACATTTTTCCCTTCCCTGATTTATAGATTTGCTTGGGTTATCAAGTACCTGACTCGGCTTCTCTGTTTCCATTTTAAAGAACAAACATTCAACAAAAAACGCTAATAACATTAACAAAATCGTAATTGAGTAAAAATACGCACCAGGCATTCGAGAGCCGTATATTTGTCCTCTATCTTTGGCCTCTCATCTACTCGTATTACTCGAGTATGCGAAACATTGAGGTACCACGATATGTAACCCGGAATTGCATCATCATCTGTTCGAGATGGACCATCCAAAGGATATTTGTGAAACGCTCTGTCTTCCCAATAATCACATGATGGTAAAGGTTTGTGAACAATGTCAACATCATTATCATATGATTTGGTTTTTTTCTCATTGACTTTGAACATCTTGTGCTCCTTTGGGGTTTTTTGTACGTAACCGCATTGTCTTGCGACTCTCGTCGGGTTGTACATTACATATCCTCTTGGGTGAAACAAAAGCCCTAATAATCACTTTGCTCTCTGCACCCAACCTTCTTTTCTTTTCCTTTTTCTTTAGCCAAATCCTCCTTGTAAGGATCAAATACAACATCTTTCATTGTCAAGTTGTCCAACTGGCGTCTCAACTTCAGATAACCCTTTTTTTGGTTCTTCGGCTTATTTCTGTAGGTGTACTTGTCTCCATAATACTCGTGGTCCCATTTCTTGTTCTCAAAAGCCCTTTGAGAAAATATTGGGAAGTGCATATATATCCACGCCTGCAGAAAAGCCATATTCCCTCCGATTTGGTTCCTTCGAGCCCTAGAAGCCTTTCTCAACTCGTTCAATGAGTGTGCAAGGATGGAAGTGCCCCAAGAGTATTCGTGAATCTTTTCAAATGGTTGCAATATCTGGATAAATTTGGTGCTCACACGGGCACCAGAAACGTTGGGGAAGATAACAGCTCCCAGGACGTAGAGGACATACGCATTGGCCGTGGCAATGATACGTTCCGACGTCACCTCTTTTCCCTCAGCACGAAGCTTTTTTATTCCCATGAAGTTGTCCCTAAGCTTTGAGATATGGAATATCCTCTGCTTTTCCTTGACTACTAGCATCTCTGACTTGGTCCTCTCCTCATCCTATTGGAACATATTCTTGGTAAACGCGTAAATCTTGTCCCAGTCAAGCTATTGTATGTAGTCTTCGTGCTTCACGGATTTACCTTCTATTCTTATCCCGATAACAAACTTCGCAACATTTGGAGTTATCGTCATTTCTCCAGATGGAAGATGCAAAGTATCCGTTTCTCCGTATTAGCTCTCGGCAAAGGCGGAACAAAGAGGTTTTTCGTAACCAAGGTCCAAATTCTCGACCGCGGGTACCAACCCCGTAGAGTTGACTAGATCGATTATTTCCGGAGATTCTCCAACGGTTGATTCCATTCCTTCCAGTGGCCATTGCCTCATCATACTCACTGACGTTCCCGGCTTCATACGACGAACGGCATCCCTGTGATCCTATAAAACAAAACAAACCTGGTGGACAACAATCAAAACACTACACGGATAATGATTTTTATGTTACATAGCATAAGGTTTAGGTACTTACTTTGGTATGGCAAATGACGGCGGCCCAACTGTGTTTGTACCCCCATAGCATCTGTCCTCCATCACCTGGTAACTCGTAAACGCGATCCTTAGGGCCGCGAGGAAACATCTTCAACGGGTCGGGCATGTGGTCACCTTTGTTATTCCTTGGAACATCTATCTTCTTACCATCTGTCTTACCTTGTTCTTGAGCGTCTCCTCCTTGAACTTGTTCTTGAACTTCTCCTATCTCTTCATCAACTTTCTTCTTCATCACTTTCATCCTCACCTTCTTCTTCAACACCTTCCTTGCCACCAATTTCTTCTTCATCGATATCCTTTCCACCACTTTCTTCCTCATTAACTTCCTCATCACTTTGTTCAGTAGGTGTATCGGAATCAGATTCTCCATGTGTTGGTTGCTCCGGTTGAGGTGGTGGTCATTGATACTGATCCCTTTGGCTTTATTACCCGTGGCCCTTCGGTGGGAAGCATTCAAATTTTAACCGTATTTTCGACGAGGTCCCAAAGGCTTAGGAGAAGCAAGGTCATGTTTCTTCTTATATTTCTTTTCGGCTTGCTTTTGTTGGTTTCCCTTGTTTGGCCTGTAGAATACGGAGTTAAGCGACAAACAACAATGGAGTCGAATGCATTTTTTTAAGTCAAGGTACACAATTGATTTACTCGATACACATATAAAGTCTGATTCCTAACATAATAAAACCAATAATCGGATTTTGTAAGTGCTAATGTAAACCGATTCTAGTAATCGGTTTTCTCGATATACATATAAAGTCTGATTATTGACTAAGCATATAAGAATTCAAAGGCTACACAATCGGTTTTGTGAACACATATGTAATCCGATTCCAACGAAAAAAGTTACAAAAACAACGGTTGACCCTACCATAACTGGATCCAGCTATTTATACACTAACATTTTCCGATTCCTATTCACATGCAGAACAATCGGTTTATGTGGGCAAGAACATAAACCGTTTCTAAACAGAATCGGTTTACTTGTACACTAACATAATCCAATTCTGTAAAACCCGAAAAATTTTGATTTCAAAAATTTCTATTTCTAAGCGATTGCATGTTACTAAAACCTAGTTTAGAGGATTGGGTCGATAGAAAAGTACCTGATTCGACCCATTTCCTCCTCTTCTGTGATACGAGACGCTTCGGCTTCCTCAAACACTTGGTTCGTTTTCCTTCGAATCACTTCAACAAGTCCGGGATTCTCATCACTAGAAAAATTCCTGTTAGTAGGATGCTTCATTCTTGGTTGTTTCGGCATTATATAGAAGAAAGAAAACGATTAATCATTTTTGGATCGTCGATAATCGACGAGTTTTGGTTTTAAAAAAAAAAAAGAGGGAGAAGAAAACATGAAGAATCGGTTTTTAGGTTAGAAATGAAAACTGATTTTAGTTTTAAGTTTATTATTAAGAGTTGATAGGGGTAATTTAGTAATATTAATATTTTTAAAGGGTAATTTTAATAGTTTCAATAAATTTAGACACCCCTTATCATTGTGTATAAGGTAGATGAAGTGATTTATAGGCCCCAATTAAATGGCATAGACCCCAACTTAACCAGGTATATTTACCCTGCTTAGGTCTCTCCCTATTTACAGTCCAGTATAAATTCCAGAAACTTTGCCCTGATTTGTTGCCATCAGCAGCGATTTCTTTTTTTTTTTTTTTTTTTGGTAAGTAACCCAAATAAACAAATCCGGAACTGGCTCAATGTGTAAGCAAAACTTTACCAGAAAAATTAACTGAGCATCAGAAATGCAGTGGGCAAGCAAAAGAATCAGTACAATATTAGGTAATGAAGTAAATACTAAATACTCTCTACATTCCACCTGACATCCGACTGATCATGTTATTGAATGTCATTTGGGAGAGAGACACACCATACAAATACTCCCTCCGTCCCACTCCTAAGTGATCTATTTGATTTTAGATTTTGTCCCAATGATAAGTGACCTATATAACTAAACAATGAGATATTCCGGAATTATCCTTTTAGTTAATTATAAATAATATATGAAATATGTATAATTTGATAGGCATGTTTATATTCGTTACGTAGGTGTTTTAAAATGCTTTTCAATTGTATGAAATTTGCGAACATCCGTGGAGTATTTTGAGAGATAAACCATTTTTAAATTTCACTAGTTATTATTCATAAGGGTATAATTGTAAAAAATGATTAAAAATACTATTTTCCTTGCTTACCTTAAAAATTGTGCAAATTTCAAATAGGTCACTTAGGAGTGGGACGGAGGGAGTATATAATATGCCCAACGCTTTTTTTTTCTCCTGACATCACATACACAACCCTACCTGCCAACCTTTTATCTTGATATCTATTTTGTCCGGTTTGACTTGTATGGCTTATAATTTGACCGTCTCACTCGGCATACAAAAAGGATACAGTCACCAAAAATTTCTACCGAGATAAATGTGTCTGGCTAAATTGGGACCTATGTCTATTAATTTGGATCTACGACTACATGATAAAAAGGTCATTGAAAAATAAAAAAGATCACCCCTTATCCAATTATTTTAAAAAGTGGTTAATTTACTTCTTAATTAATTAGCATTAATCGGGTGATTAATTGATGTTTAATCAAATTAAACTAAAAATTAACTAATTTTGATACTTCATCAAAACGTGATTTTTTTATTTTTTTATTTTTTTGAAAAAAATCAAACCAGAATCGGTATATGTTCGTGCACTGATAAACCGATTTTGGGTTGATTTTTTCAATTCATAAAAAGAAAAACCAAAATCGGTTTTACAAACGTACACAAAAACCGATTATGGGAAAGAAAAAAAATCAAACATAATTTAAAGCATACTCGTTTGATTTAAATTCATATAATCATTTTGAGATTGAGTCATACTCGTTTTGAAATTGTCTAAAATCATACTACTCATTTTTAATTTGGGTATAACCAGAATCGGTATACACGATGCATACATAAAAACCGATTATCGACATGTAATCCAATTCTAACAAAAAAAAGATACAGAAAAACTGAGAATTTTTTATTACAACAATCGGTTTACTCGACACACATATAAAATCCGATTCTAGGATTATACATCAACAATCGGTTTTTATAAGTGCTAATGTAATCTGATTCTGGTTCAAATTTCTCGAACCAGAAAACATATCAAGGACAATCGGTCTTTGTGGACATGAACATAAACCGTTTTTGTTTGCAATCGGATCACATATACATTAACGTTAACCGATTCTGATAAACCAGGAAAATTTTGATTTCAAAATTTTCAGTTGTTGAGCGATTTATGTTACTAAAACCTAGTTTATAGGATTGGATTGAGAAGAAAAGAAGAAGAATCAGTTGAAGATGAGGTGGAAATAAATTTTATTTTAATTTTAGTTTTTAGTTTTTAATTTTATGATTTTAGTTTTATGATTTTGATTTTGATTTTAGTTTTTAATTTTATGATTTTAGCTTTATCATTTTGATTTTAGTTTTTGATTTATGATTAGAATTTGATGGGGACAAATTAATAGTATTAATATTTGATAGAGGGTAAACTAGTAGTTTTGATTTTTTTTTTTGTCCGGTAATCATAGGCCCAAATTAATGAGCATAGATCCCAATTTAACCAGATAAATGTGTTTCCTCGAAGTTTATTTTACTTTAGAGGGGATCCATGAACACTTTTATACAAATAAATCTTTCGTGCTTTGTATCATTTTCCTCGTACAACTCAAATGATAATGAGTTTAACATTAATATCTTAATGATACATTGTATCTTTTTTATAAGATTTTATATTTATACTGAAAATTAGTATAATTCAAGATACTAAACTTCATCGTCCGCCAATCTTAATTTTAATAGTTTATTTTTAACGACTGATTTTTAAAACAGTAGATGATGGTGTTATATGTTTCGGATTTATATATATTTGGAAGTAAATTTAGATTTTATAAAAGAAGCACATCATCAAAAAAAAATTGACTTACGACAATTCATTGTTTGAGTCGGAAAAAATTGCGCAAATTGTATATAAGAATGTTGATTAATAGATACTTTTCCTTTTTACTTTGTTTCAATTAGATAGCTAGGCCACATGACATGCATGCACTCGCATAGTTATTGTCGTTGGAACATAAGAATATAGAGACAAAAAAGGGATGACAACCGCGGGAGAAATTCCCTTGGGATGAAATGCCTGTGCCGAAATCGTCGGCTAACACTAGAGCGTATTAGTATCGTAGACTTTTTGTGAAGCGGGAAAAACCAGACAAAAAAAATGTAGTATACGGTAAAAATTGGAAACTCAATTAAAAAGGAATACAATCTAAATACGTTTTTTTTTGTTTGATCATCCAACCATAAATATTTCATTCCATAAAAAACGCATAATGGTTTTGATGATAGCATTTAAACTAATAGTAACTTTTTACTTTTGTACCCCTGCTAGAAATAATCCATGCCGTAACGGCACGGCATGAGGTTAACAAAGAATTTTAATAAATATCTAGAGATAGCTCGTGTCGTAACGACACTGCTTTAATATGATATCTGACTGGTGTAATTTTTTTTTTTTCCGGACTTTAAATCGTGTTCCTTTGCAAGATAATTTTCTATTTTCGAGGTATTTCCTGTTTAGTCCAGAAAAACCCGACCCGGGTTAACCTGTAGTCCAGCGGTAAAAAATAAAATAACCGGAGGTCCAAAAAAGTTTTAAAAACTTAAAAGTACTTAACTACCCTTCTTCATTCTTCTTCTCATCGTTTTCATCTACAGACGACAGATGAAACTCCTTCTTCCTTCTTCACAATCAACAACATCAACAATAAAATCAACACCAATAAAAAAATCATCTCTAAAAATCGATCAATCTTCTTCAGCAAACCCTAACTTCATTATCAGCAACCCTACCTCTAATCTTCTTCATCAGCAACCCTAAAATGGTTACCAAAAGGGAGATTAAACGAACAATTAGAGAAGTAATTATAGAAGAAACTTCTTCACCAGCAAAAACCCAAAAGAAAACTACCGTCGATTCACCAACAGCAAAAACCAAAGAAAAACCCACTGCAAATTCACCAACAGTAAGAAGTATGAAAAAATCTATTGAATCTGTTATTCCTTCACCAACAAAAACGACGATACTCCTTCAACAGAAGCAAAAGGAAAGAAATCAATTGTACCCTTGAAAAAAGGTAAACATCTATTCAAAATCTTTAGACTACATACCAATATGTAGTGTTGGTAGATTTGCAAAATGTGGAAAATCTGTTATGTTTTGTTGTGTTTGATATGAATATGTAGTGATTGCTCATACATGCAGAGGTTGATGGCATAACTATACGATCTTTGTTACGCAGCAAACCATCAGTATAAGAAAATCTGTCATATCATTGTTGTGTTACTTGAATTACATATCAATATTACTCTTATATATATTCTTAATTCTTAATGTTGATACATATCAATATGTAGTGATTTCTTAATGCTTAATGCTTAATTCTTGAGCTTAATTATGTAATGATACGTATTATATGAACCCTTAGTTCATGCTTGAAAAAGTGTGATTTTTAGATGCACCAGTTTATCATGATATATACTTAGGGAAAGAGTAATTTTTAGATGCAGTACATACCATCATGTATGCAAAAATTCTAGTTTATGCTTACATATCTATATGTACTGGATAAACCCTTGTACCTAGATGCTTATATACCAACAAAAAACATGTTATATGTGTTTATGAAAATGAAAAGGATACTTTTATGAAAATGAAAATGTGAAGCTTTACCAACTGTTTTCTAGGTTCAGAAGTTGTGGATTTTATGTCTAGAGGACCAACACATGGAAAGAAATGAGAAACATGGTCAATCTTGAAACGTGGTACGTTTTTTCACTTTAAATTGTAATGCATCCTGTTGTTAAGTTGTGTTGTGTATATAATGCATCCTCTCGATCCTTATATTGAATCTGTTTTGTTCCTCTCAGTGATTCTTCGTAATTTTGATGATTCATTGCCTGAAAATTTGTGGTGGTTTATCATTATTACTCATATGATTTTGCTGATTTATACAGTAGTTTATTCTTAAATTTTAAGTTCATGCTATATCTGATAAATATAGGTTACTTTGTACTAGAGTTAAAAGCTTGAGGACATATTAATACAAATATGTATTAGTGAAAATCAATATGCAGTGTTCTCAAATAGATTACATATATATTGTTGAAAGTACGTATTCGTCAGTACATATCACCATGTTCTTGTTACTTCGTTTTCTTATGTCATAATCTTGTTGATTATACAACTAATATGAAAGAAAAATCCATATGTACTGGTAAAAACTGCAGTACATATTTCTTTTTAATTCTTATGATTCATTGCCTGAAAATTCGTGCTGGTTTATCATTATTACTCACATCATTTTTGTTGATTGACACAGTACATGTCATTATGTACTGTATAAACCCCTATATAAGCTGATACGTACAAGGAATCCACTTGTATTCGGGATGCAAACATTCATATTTGTTTAGGATAATATGAAATAGTAGTGCGTATTTTGTTTGATTTTACATTGCTTTGTAATTTATATGTCGTTGTTTCTCTTTTTCGCACATGTCATCAGATGATAAAACATGTCGTATGTGGGATACTATAGGTACTCATAGTTTAGTCCACAGATTTATCTTCCAAGACCTATTGATCTTGCAGCTGGTGATTTTGTACTAGGCGCTCAGAATTGCTAACTTGGGGGATTATGCTAACTCACTGCAGGAAAAGAGCAATTGCCCCTCATCAAGCACTTTTCTGCAGAGCCATCGAATATTATGTTGTGCTTACAATGCCAACAACACTGTTTTTGTCACCAGAAAAAATTTGAATCCATTTTCCCTAAAGTAGATTTTAGTTGGCATTACTTATAAGTTCGGAATTTTAAAATATTATAATGTAAATGATGAAGTATGTTCATCTATCAGAATCTATTTTTTTTTTAAAAAAAAACTTGTAATCGCTCTTTCGGATTCAATGTAAATGTCATGCTTTTTATTTGCAGTGTTTTTTTTTCTTAACCATTATTTGCAGTGTTATATTGTCGTTCTATACTGTCATTATGAAGACTGAAAAATAAGTAAGAAGCATTGAATACCTACAGTACATATTTGCATGTAATGTAAAAAAGGACACACATAAGAAAATTGGAACTTTATACTCAGAATTTTTTTACAACAGAAAGGACTACAAAAAAATATCATAAACTAGGTATTGTTAAAAATGATCAGCAGTTTTTCATTAACAAAATCAAAAGATAATGCAGACAATCTGCAGCATGGAAGAGGAGAAAAAGGCATAAATTATCCCTTATACGAGGTCTTAGGCAGACCCTGCAAAAGATATCCTTTAACAACGACTAATAGGAAGAAAATAAACAAAAATGACAGATTTTACTAACAATATACATCCTCCCTGGAAACTTATCAAGTACTACAAGTTCAAGTCTATTATTAATTCTATTAAAAATAAGAAATTCCGTTGGATGAGCCTTTTTTTGGAGTGTGAGGATCTGGTTTAGCATATTCTAGAGTTATATCTTAAAATGTGGTTGCACAATTCACCGCCACGCAACACCTCTTTCTCCATAAGATGACACGCGTCAGGTGAATAGTATGCCGGGTAAGCAAGCTGTCAAGCCCGGCGTGTGATTTTCTCTGCGCAAACCCGGAGTGTGATATGTTGTCGTCAACAAAGTACCTAATTTGATGAAGATTTATTTGAAAGAAACTTGTCATAAAATTCAAACAGAAAATTGCAGTACATAGATACATGTGAAGAAAATAAGAACTGAAAGCCTAGTACATATTAATATGTACTAAGACATATTGATATGTATTAAGTAAAAACCTATAAAATACCGATATATATTTAGCTAAAACCTACTAGTTATCAGAGTACATATACATATGTACTGTGAAAACAAATATACTGAATTGTCAAAACATAATATGTAATCTATATATGGAGATGTACTTCCAAAACCTTGCAAAGATAGTGCCTTTATCTCCATGCTTGCCCCTTCTTATGCATATTTGTTAGTCAATCAAACGCATAGTTCATTTCCCTGCAGTCCATCAAACGCATAGTTCATTTCCATTCCGATACATCAAAATATGTACTCAATTGAAAAAACAAAAAAGGAATATTAGATTTATAAACTTAGAGATCTTAGACAAAAATGGATACTATTGTAGATGCACAACAAACATATTACTTTCATTATATATCACATATGTACCGTTGGATAATGGAAAAATGAAAATTCGTTCAGTACTTTATTATGTCTCTCAACTATTCCTAGTGAAAAAATATTTTGACTAAAATTAGTCTAGCAAGCTTGCACCACTGAGCGCATCCATTTCTGTAATAGATTTGACAGGAAGCTCTTGTAAACATAGTACTGATACGTTAAATATAAACAAAGGGTTCAAATAACTGACTTACGGTGGACAGTACTCACGTAATTGGAATGAATGTACACAAAGTTCATTTTAACTTGGTACATATGCTTGAGTGCGCTACTGCGTTACCATAAAATTTATGATTTAGCCATCGTTGTTCAAGAATTACGAAGGATAAAACTCAACCAAACTGATTTTCCTTAATACTAAAAGCTGCAAACATGAGATAGAGATGAATATTTCGTCATACTAAAATTTGCAAATATGATTTTCCTTCATATTATACCAGTAGTTGAGTAACCAATAGGATCTTGATCCATTTAGTTAAATAAATTTCTTGTTTACGAGGGGGCGCTGCCCTCTCGACTGTTAAGAAGTCTTAATTATATATTTACTCTTGGATACGCACCACAAATCTAGTTATGTATGATTCAGCAGTACATATTGATATGTACTGAAGGATAAAGTGTATGATCGATCCCACAGTACATACCGATATGTACTAAAATGAAACTCAGCCAACTACAATACATATTTATATGTACCAAGTGAAAACCCACTAAAAACGTAACTCAACCAACTACATTACATATTGATATGTACCAAGTGAAACCAAGTATATACCGATATGTACTGAGTGAAACCCTAGTAGATTGATCAATGTATTATTTGATCCAAAAGACCTGATAATTCCCAAAAGTATGCTTCAATACTACTAGTTTGGGGTTACATTTCAATGACAAAATTTGTAGTGACAAAATACGAATATGTATTAACGAAAATGCTATGAAACTCAATTTCAGGTAAACATAACCCTAATGATATGATTGCCTATGATACAAAATGAGATGCTCTTAAAACGGAAAAATCTACCCTACAGTACAAAATGTCAAGATCAATTTGTACCTCTTGCGAGTCTCGGGTTTCCTTTGCAGCAGTACATATTGATTTGTACATAGTGAAACCCTAGAACATATTCACATGTACAGAGTGAAAACCTAGTACATATTGATATGTAGCGATTAAAAACTTAGTAAATATCCCCCGTATTGTTGGATAACCACATATTCACATGTACAAAGTGAAAACCCTAGTACATATTCACATGTACAGAGTGAAAACCTAGTACATGTTGATATGTAGCGATTAGATACTTACAGGCAAAAAAAGTTTCATGTTGATATGTAGCGATTAGATACTTACAGGCAAAAAAAGTTTCATATTTTTAGCATCTTAAATCCAAAGCTACAAGGGTTCAGCCAACTGAAGAGATGCTGAAACTAGATTAAAATCATCTGAGTTCCGTATCTTCACTAACCCATTCGATTCGTCTTCCAAAGAAGCCTCAGTTCTGAAAACCGGCAAATCAACGCATTGATATGTACTGTGTAAAAACCTAATAGGCATTGATATGTACTGCATAAAAATCTAGCAGACATTAATATGTACTAACTGAAAACCTAGTACGTATCGATATGTACTGCATAAAAACACAAAAAATAGGTGTTAAAGCGCGAGGCGACTTTTAAAACCATGGCTTGCACCACTAATCTAACATGCTGATTAAAGGTAATTCGAGTTAACTAGTGATTTTCCAAACAAACTAATAACAAATTCACCATATGAGACTTATAATGAGTAACATACACACGAATGTCTAAGGTATAAGTCATATTCAACCCTTTAGCCTTAAAAGCAACGCACAATTAAAATTTTAAGCCTGGTAATATCTAAGGTATACAATACCACTACAAGAAACATCAAACGAACAGGAAAAGGCTATTGAACGCATTAAAATCTCAAAAAGGAATCCACTTGTATTCTAATATGATGATACTTCCAATTTACTTCGGTATTCCACTCAATCCCTCGCAAGAGGCAGAGCAAACTAGTCTAGTGATGGTATAAAAATCAAATATTGAGCCTGGTCATGTAAACTGATCCAAATTATAATACATAACACAAACCAAAAAACTTAAAAAAGCAAAACTATTGAAGATAGTAAAAGCAGGTCACCTGAAAGATATCAGCAAAACTCTTTTGCTTACCGGCAAGTCCTTCTAACCTAGAGAACCCAATGAGTCCGTTACAATCACTCCCATGGAAGAACCTTTTATCGATTTCAGTATCAAACTCATTCAAAACAAGTAGATCCAATTCAATTAAAACAAGGTATGAATCTATGAATCACAAAAAGATAGAAAAAAACAGATCCAATTCGATTAAAACTCATAAATAAAATAGAAATTAAGAACAAAAAATATCAGATTTGATGAGATAAAACCTAACTTACCATAATAACGATTTGAAAAACCTAACGAAAATCGCCATCAACACAGAATAGATCGAGAAATCGTCATCATCAGAGAAGAGATCGAGAACTCTGTTTGTATAGAACTGAAGTATATCATCTCTATCGGTATTATACACAAAGGGTGATTTCGACATTTAAGAAAAGGCAACATAACGTCTCGCACGTTTTATGGACGACCGAGTAAAGAATCTGGTCCAAAAACATGTTTTTGGACCAGCGATTAAATTTATTTTAGTACTGGACCACACACTAAGCGGTTCTTCTAAAACTGGATTAACCAGTAATTCCTAGTTTCTTTTAAGCAAAAATAATGTCTATAAGTACATTATAAAATTATTCATATACATTATTCAAAAATGAACACAAAATCATTTAAGTAATAGTGTGTAATATCTCACTTGTGAGTTATGAATAAAAATAAACAAATATATCTCATTTCCCATTAGATTCATCATGCCACCTGTCACACCCCGCGAATTCTGAGGCTAGAACATAGCCTAGAACCCCGGAGCGCCACGATCGTAGGTCCAGAATTTTCTTTTAAAAATAATATCAACTTAGAACTACAAAAGAAATTTCAATAAATAAATAATAATTTACAAAACACTTTTAAATGGTTACAATCCATAATTCAAATAAACAAACAAATTAGTAAATAACAAATTCAACAATTCTGAAATATCGATGCCCAAATCCCCGTGATAAATTAATTTCTTTACTTCAGCTAGTGTCTCTGTATACTCTGTAGAGAGAGGAGGAAAAGGAGGTGAGGAACCACAACCCAGTAGAGAATTTCCAAAAATAATATAATGCAGCGGAAAAATAAACCAAATGATGCATCAAAAGCATAATTAAACAAGTATAGCGTTTCGATTATTTATTGATTTTTATTTCAAACTTTTATCTCAATCACACTTCTAATTTAAGTAATTAGATTCTTAATTTATTCTAGAAAACTTTATTAATTTTCTTGTTTCGTTCAACCAACTACCACAATCACTTTCTTTAGGTGTGTTTACAAATTTCGTAACTTTTAGACATTATCTTCCCTTAAAACAATTGTATTAACTAGATTTTTCCAACAAATCCTTTTACAACCACTACGCACCGCGACACACACTATTTAAATAGTTGTGACCCTGAACTCAGCAAACTCGACAACCCCAACTTTTATCCATGGACCGTAATCCAAATTATAATCAAATTCGACAACCCCAATCCGGTGCACCTCACAAGCACTATAGCTATTGTGGCCACACCGGTATTCATAAGCGCGATAGCTATTATGGGTACCTGATCTTAACAAACACATCTCAATATACACATCTACTGCGCACCGGTACTTCCTAGCCTGGCCTCGTAGCAAGTAAATTACCTAATTTCACTACACCGACAATCGGCTAATATTTCTTGGACCAAGAATTATCATTAATTTCTCTTCTTTAGTTACGAGTTTCATCTCCACTTTAATCAATAATTTATTTATTTTTATTTTGGGCATGAGCCATGGCAACTGCCCCAACAACCATTATTAGTTTGATGGCACCCTGAGCAACGAAATTTTTACATTCTGTTAGTAAATAGCTTTATAGATTTACAGTAACTTAATTTGTTAAAAGATTCCATTAACCACAATAAATAAACTGTTCCATGTTCTTTTGAAAACTAAGAAGTCAACTAAACCTTAAGACAAGTAAAATGTTCTGCCAAGTTCACATGAAGCCAAAACTTTAAATCCAAATTCAAAGTGACAATCACACAGTACGTACACATTATGAGTTTAAATCCGAATCAAGTTTCTTTCCAAACAAACTGAAAGTTGAATCAACTAGATCAAATACGAACACAGACAACACTAAATATATGCGGCAGTACAATATATATAGATAGAATTAGCAATCAAAACAAATTGTATTAATGCTCAAATAATTTTCTCATATTAGGAGAAATCCCCACACACACCAAAATATGGAGATGATGATGCAAACAAAACCAATGTTAAAATAGTTTAGTTTTAGTATTACATAGAAACTCCTACCTCGAAATCGCTTTACAATCCACAACTCATGAAATCCCAACATACCGATCAATCCCCGTTCAAATGGCGTGTGTAGCTTTAGGACCGAACTATGAGTCTTAATATATGATTTGGAGAAATACGTGCCAAAGAGGTGAAGGACAAGCCTATGAGAAACCCACATTCACCAACAGTACTAGGAATCATTATTTAAGATTTTCTATAAGGTTTCCTACTGATCTAGAAAACATGGGAGTAAAGATGGGCGGCTGTACTTATTAGCTTTGTTTTTAGGGTTTTTGTGCAAAAACACAACACCGTAGAACTTCGATAAATTAATTCGTGATAAATTAACAATTTTGTTAAAATAATATTTTTTGTCGGTCCCGACTTAGGCCAGTGTAATAAATTATTAACCTCGTTAAATTTATCCTAGCACTTTTAGGAGCCACTCAAAAGGAATTAGGGGCCATTCATTTATTCCCAACCATTTAAGAGGGTTAAGAGGTGTCTTAAAAATAGAGAATTGTCTATATTGTCCTTCACCTTTATACTAAATCTAAACCTATATCCTTTATTTTCATAAACATATCATTCATTTTTTTTCTCTTTTCTACCAATTGAAAAAAAAAAAATCATCGTTTTAATATTGATTGATACCAAAGATCGTCGATCAAACAAATTTTACGATTGATTGTAAAGTAGAAACTTAGAAATCAAAAAAAGAAGTTAGACGAATAAACGAATAAATGATAGTAGTTGTGATCCAAAATTAGGATCCGATTACTTGAAATCAAAAATTTGATCTGAAACTATCTTGGATTTGCAGTAGCAGAAACATAATCGGTAGGTAACAATCTATTTTACCTACCGATTATTGTTGATGTTCTTGGATTTACAGTAGCAGAAATGTAATCGGTAGATAATAATCTATTTTACCTACCGATTATGCACGATGTTCTTAAGAAATGATGAACATCAACCAGAATCGGTAGACAAAATGATTGTTATCTACCGATTATTCTTGATTCAAAATATTCAATTTTTCTGTACTAAAAATTAATCACAATCGGTATATAATGAACACAATTAACTACCGATTGTGGTAGTACCAAAGTTCGAAAATTGAAGAATTTTTTTCAAAAACTCATTTTGGGGCCAGTATATAATCGGAAGTTTGATTAACTTAACATACTACCGAATATGGTATTTCTCATTTCAAAATGCCACTATATAATCGAAAGTTACGTTCGCTTACCTTACTTCCGATTTTTATAATTCCAAAATTTGGAAATTAAGGATTTTTTCCAAAAACTCATTTTGGGGCCAGTATATAATTGGTAGTTTCATTAACTTAAAATACTACTGAATATGGTCTCATTTCAAAATTCCACTATATAATCGGAAGTTAAGTTCACTTACCTTACTTCCGATTGTTATAATTCCAAAATTCGAAAACCTAAGGTTTTTTTTTCAAAAACTCATTTTGAGGCCAGTATACATTCGGAAGTTAAATTTACTACCGATTATGGTAGTACCAAAAATTGAATACATTCGGAGGTTAAAGTAACAAAATTTACTACCGATTGTGGTAGTACAAAGTTAGAAAGTTAAAGGATTTTGGAAAAATCTCATTTTGGGGCTAATATACGTTCGGAAGTTAAATTTACTACTGATTATGGTAGTAAAATTTGAAAATTGAAGAATTTTTGAAAATTCTCATTCTAGGGACACTATATATTCGGAAGTTTAATTAACCCAATTTACTATCGATTATGGTCGCATAAAAAAAAAAACGAATTGTTGTTGAACTTCCGATTATTGAAGGGCAATTTTGTCATTACGATTTTTTTGATAAGGGGTGAACTCTATTTAGGTTTGGGTGACCCTATTTTGTCTTATTGTTGGCCCGTAATTCCTTTGGAGTGACCCCCTAAAAATGCAAGGAAATTTATAAGATAATAAAATTTTTAAGTATTCAATAGGGCCCAACTGAAATATAAATTAATAATCATTATAATAGCACTACATTACTAGTGCCTTACTAAAATAAGATTACGAAATTGTTTGTTTCTCGTTCAAATTTATGCAACATTGGACTATCTCTGATTTTTTGTAGTCCCTTGATGTTTTGGAGCGCCTTTTTATTGATTTTTTCGCTTTTTCTTGAATTAATTCTCCGCTTAGATTCACTCGATCCTGGTATTGAAGAACCCTTTCATAGAGAACCTTCTCTAAGTCTGGATATTTAGCCGTTTTCTGCCGCTTACAACTGATTTTCCCTGATCACTTGAGATGTATTCCGATGCACGCTTAATTGTATTTGATTTCGTTACTTGACACATTTGTATGTTAAATTTTTCAAGAAGCCATTTTTCTATTTCGTTTTGAGTCAAATTTGGATTAGAATGACTATACTCAGATAATACTTTCGAATCTCGTTTGTCGTCGTGGATTTTTTGATACCTTTAAGATGAGAAGTAGGGGCCATTGTTACATTTTTCTTTTGTGTTGTTTTTTTATTATTCTTTTAACACCAAAAAATATATAAATTTATGCACATAATATGCAATATACTATACTATATCATATTATATTATGCCAAAAATTTATTACACATTAATTTGAATTGAAAATAATGTCTTAATATATTTGTTATTATGGGAAACCTTTAAGTTTAAGTTAAATATTTATTGTATTTTATTTTTAAAGTTTAAAGTTAGGACGTTTCGATAATTTAATAACTTATTAATTTATCGATAAATTAATACTCCGCTAAATTAATAGAATTTGGTGATCCCAACATTATTAATTTATTGAAGTTTTACGGTAAGAAGAAAAACACGGGAAAAGTGACCGCCAACACTATTTAAATCCTTATATATTTCGTTTACATCTAACCCTAGTCGTGCCAAAACAAGGTTAATCAAATTAACCTAACTATACGTGACTGATTTCACAAAAAGAAGAGGTCAATGTTGGATCAAAACAATAAACGGATATGGGCTAACTATAATGGTTGCCTACATGCATTTTCGATGTCACGGATCGGGTTTACGATCGGAGGGCCTATTATTTCATTTTTATTTATTTATTTATTTTAGAAAATACACCGTAAAATAGATGTACCCGCCACTTAGATAGTCGGTTTTGGCGGAAGCGCAATTCAAAACAACGGATTATGACACCACTACTAAATCCAATTAATGCATGTATGACATATGATGATTTCATTTAATGTTTTTTTGAATATTTTGAGTTAAGAGGTGATGCAATAATTAAAGATTAATAAATTTGGATTCATAATGAGAAGGGTTACGGAAACGACGACCGTCGGATGTCTTTCACTGGGAAGAGACTAGGATGGTCGGATGCAACGTTTGTCTCTCAAAATGTTATCATATCGTCCAAGTTCAAAACCCCATTCTGTTTTGTATACCCCTATAATATAATTGTATTTATGTAACTTACGGGTGTAATACGAAAAGAGGGAGGATTTATGGGCAGTTCTATATGGACATTATAAGATTTGGTATAATATTTTGATGTTATATGCTCTTAAAGATTTTGTCTATTTTTTTTTTAAGAGTACAAACGACAATGAATTTGAAGCTAATATTTTGATGTTATGTGCCTATACACTCCTACAAAAAACTGAGCACAATTCGAAATATCAAACTTCATCATCTTCCAATTTTAAAATGGTGTTATGCGTCTCAGATTATGCTCCTTTTTGATAGGATTATCGAGTTTCATAAAATAACATATCACCAAATTATTAGCTTTAAAGTCATTTTGATTTGGATTTTAAAGAAAAATTGGACCAAATCTTGTAAGATAATGTCCATATAAGATTATCCATGAATCAGCTCACTAAGGCTAATTCCTATGGGCTAGATTTGGCTGCTAGATTAGACAAAAAGCGTTCCAGAATAGAAAAAAAAGCGTTGTATATTTTTTAACACTACTTTTCTATCTAGATATATCTCGCATATAACCTAGTAGCATGACCAACCAGGGTTTCCTTTAATCCTTAGAGATGATGCAGCTGAATTTCAACAGGGCAGAACAGGACCAACCAGAGCAAAAGAAGCGGAGGCAGTAGGGATGCTTCAGGTAGTGCAATAGGCAAAAGAGTTAAAACTCACCAACTTCAGCATAGAAGGAGACTGCATAAATCTTTTTGACTATCTCAATGGGATACTATTACCCATATTTTAGCAAAGTCAAGCTATCATGGAGAAGTTCGACAGGAAATTGGTGACTGTCCAAATTTTTGAGGCTTTTTTTATACCTAAATAAACAAATATAGCATAGTAGACTTGTTAGCAAAGGAATCTAAACATTTCAGTTATAATTTAAATTAAAATCTTTCCCCACTATCTTGCATTAACAATGCTCTTGCAGTAGAGAAATCTAATGCTCGGCAGGTTGTACCACATTAGATGGCTCTAGTTCATCTATAATCGGGGCTACTAACTTCATAAGTTACTTCTTTTTATTATATTTCCAAATTCCAAATTTTTTTCCTTCCGAATATTTCTCTCTCTGGATGCTCACTAAACCTCACTCCCCACGAGGACTAGAAATATACCAAAGAGTATATCTCAATTTCTCAATACAATTTGCAATCGAACAGATAGAAATTTTTAGCCCGATTGATGTGAGAAATAACTTGAATGGTACCAAAGACCAATGCGCAAGTGTCAATCAATTTATATCAACAACCAAAGGTCGGATTTACCAATTGATTGAACTACGCACAACCTGTGATATTTCAATTATATAAACAAATATAATGCAGAAAAGAAATAACACAGACACCAGAAGTTTTTTTAACGAGGAAACTGCAAATGCAGAAAAACCGCGGGACCTACGCCGGATTTGAACACCACATTGTATTAAGCCGCTACAGACACTAGCCTACTACAAGTTAACTTCAGACTGGAATGTAGTTGAGCTCTTACCAAGTCTCACACCGATTAAGGTACAGTGGCATTCCTTACGCCTCTTGAACCACGCAGGATTATCCGCACTTGGTTCCCTTAGCTAATCTCATCCACAACTAAGAGCTGCTACGACCCAAAGTCAAAGATTTATAAACAAGTATGTCTCCCACAGATAAGTCTATTCTGCTAGATAAATATTTCCCCCCACAGAAGTACCTATGAATTTTTTGTTCTGTCTTTTGATAAATCAAGTTGAACAGGAACCAATTGATACCGGTCTTATATTCCTGAAGAACAACCTAGAAATATCAATCACCTTGCAATAACTTAACTATATGGTAATAGAAGAAGTTATTGTGGAATAAAAAAAATGGGACGAAGAACTTTGTGATTACTTTTTATATCTTACCTATCGGAGATAAATATTGAGTTAATCTTAGAGAAGATAGTACTCAATACGATAGAACAAGTAAAATCAGATCACATAACTACAGAGAAAATAGTTGGGTCTTGCTTCACGAATCCCAAATGAAGTCTTCAGGTCGTTAACCTATAAAGGTTTTGGAAAAACCTAGATTAAAGGAGAATCGACTCTAGTCGCAACTAGGACACATGAAAGTGCTGGGATTAGGATTTCCAGTTGCTAGAGTTCTCCCTTATAGTCTTTCAAATCAGGGATTGCTTTCAATCAAAGCTAAGAAATATTAGTAACAAAGCATCCAATATTCACCGTTAGCTAAAAACCTGATTTAAGATTCAAGCTAAGTCTGCTTAAAACCAAAGAAATATCTCTCCACCGTAAGATAGTCTTAACTTGTTACACACAAATGAAATATACTTTCATCTAGATATGGGTAACCGTACCTAAACGTGTATATTGAGTTGGATCAATAATAGTTAACCGAAGTTAGCCATATTAACACTTTTGTCTTAACCACAATCTAACACTTCTAAATTAACTATGATGATCAATCAAACATGAAAGATAATCAAATGAATCTAATTGTGTTTCAAATAGAGTTGTTCAATTGTTTACTATTTTACAGAAATATATATGAACCAATTGAATCAAAATCGGATTGCTTCAAGAGATTCAATTCATGAACATTAAGCCATGGTTTGCAAAGATCGCATTTCTTAATTCATAAATGCATTTTGAAAAGACGAGGGTAGCCAAATATACCTCAATCTAAAACTTTTCCAGCTATAAGTCTTTTTTTCCGAAAGTGATTGTCTATAGACTGAGTCGAGACGATACAACTAATCGGCTCACACTTCGTCTGATCGTCTATGGATACGAGATCGAGACAATACGACAACAAGATAACTTGCGTGATTGACTATGGATTCAAGATCGAGACAACAAAACAACGAAGTATCATTATTTGATAATAGGTTCGGACTTAACCAAACATTATAGGATTGTTATCAAGTAATTAGGGATTAACGTTTATGTATTTTACTTCTAATTATAATAAAAACAATTATAATTGCGGAAATATAAAAGTAAAAGACACAGCAAAATTTTGTTAACGAGGAAACAACAAATGCAGAAAAACCCCGGGACCTTGTCCAGAATTCAGTACTCTCAGAATTAAGCCGCTATACAAAATCTAAACCAACTTCGTATAGTTGAGACCAAGCAACTAAACCTATAGTTCACCTAGTTCCCTCAGTATCTCTGCGCCTCCCACTTGTAATAAGTCACGCACTTGGAACAATTCCTTTGGTTCGTATTCCAAACAGTAAAAGAACAACAAATATGTTCGGTAACAACTCTTTTCCAACAAGTGATATGAGTTTGACAAAAGGCTCTTCCGTTTATCCCAATAAACTTCTTTGTCAGGTTCTTAGATCAATCTATTAACAACTACCAAAGTATTTTTTTTTACGATGCAATTAATACTCTTAATCACAAAGAATTGTATTGATGTCGATCTACACAACTAATCAATCCAATCCATCAAAAGATAAATCGATTATAGTTGGATTCCCATCCGATCAAGTTTTGTGCACACCAAAGATTATGAACTCAAATAAGAAATCTTCTTTGTCTTCAAATCTTCTTAGATCTTCAATAAACACATGCACACAAACAAGTTGAATCTCTCGTGATCAATCACACACAAAATGGAGTCTATTAACGATGGATTATCACAATACGTCTTTAGATCTACAAACAGTTCTAAAGATCCCCGTCGATACTTCGACCTAGTTTGAGTGAATCTTATATCAGAAGAGAAGATTCTCAAGCATAAACAAATTAGGTGCAATCAAAGTTCAACAACCGTCAGTCAATCAAATCAATCGAAAACTAATAATAAACTGCAATTATCTAGTTTCCCACCAACGATACTCGTAGAGCTTCCCAATCCCAAAAAAGTATTTAAAACGAACGGTCGTAAGAGATTTTACCTAATTAGGGTACTTTCCTCTCCGAATAGACGGCTCCACCAGTAACAACATAACTAGGTTGTTTTGTTGGCTCTGAGGATTAGTTTGCTCGAAATGCAAACTTCAATATTTATAGACCAAGGAAGTTTGGACACCAAGGAATTTCCAAAACCGAAAATACTCTCAAGATATGCAATATATTTCCAAATTCGGTTTTCATAATTTCTGGAAATGCACTGTCCAAATATTGACCGAAATCTCAGTAGAAAATCTCCAATTAGTAAATGCACATTACCAATTTTTATTTTCTAAAGATATGCATTTAATTGCTGGAAATTAAAAGCATATAAAACTAAAAACCTTAATTAAAAGATTCTAAATTTATTTCGATCCGGAATTCCCCTTTAGTTATTAAGGAATATCTTTGAACAATAAAAGATAAGAATTATTGCACATGTTCAAAGTATGTCGACAACTTTACTTTGTAAATCATTTTTATTTATAATCTTGGAACCGATTTTCCACACTTCCAAACGACTTTAGAATTGGTTCATCTGACTTCCAAGAACTATGTGATTGATTATCCTATCAAATCACCATTAATGGGTTTCAAGGTTCTACTAAAACACACGGCTTCGGTTCTACCTCCATGTGGGTACTAGGATCGGTCACACTAGCTTTCCAAAAATTGGTTGACGAGGTACTAGGATTGGTTACCATATTATTATGGTATTTTACTTGTGATCGGTTGCACAAGTCATAGGATCGGTTACCAATTACTAAGACTTGTTGTACCTCTTACTAGGATCGATTCCACATACTTGTGATCGTTTGTACCTCTTACTAGGATCGGTTACCCAATGTCTAGAGTTGATCATACCAATTATAACATATTGATCATACCATCTCAAGTGATTACTTAAGATCGGTTTCACTAATAAAAGTCATACCAATACAAAAGCCAGGCATTGTGAATAGTTTTATCAAGATACATAAACAAGTTATGAGCAGTCATACTAAATACACATATTGGTAATCCAAATATTTGCAATGAATAGCTAACCTATACGAAGTTGACTTTAGTAAATAATCAAGTGACTCTTTAAATGAGTTTTGGTTCATCAAAATATGACAACCAAACTTGACATACGAACGCTTGGTGGGTTAAACCGAGCTATGCTCTAACACATTTGTTCATGAGTATGAAAACATACTTGACCTATTTTAGAACTTAAACCACTAAGTTTGCAAACTGGTACGCAAAATATAGTTTTTGGACTTTGGTCTTGTCCGGCAGTTTGCAATCTGGTATGCATACTGCTGTCCCGGATCTTAATTCAGGTAGAATCGCTCGCATACTGATATGCAAAATTGGTTCCCGGACTTTAACATTTAAAACTGTTCGCATACTGGTATGCAAACAAGATTTCCGGACCTGAATCATACCACAACAGTTTTCAAACTGGTATGCATACTGTGTTGTATCCATACAAAGGTTAATTGTTCTAAACTCCCATTTTAATCATTGAAACATCCTTAGAAGACGACAATAACTGTCTCAGACAAACTATTAGCTTATAAGTAAGTTTCAAGTGATTGAATGATCAATACGAAACTTTCGGAGTCGACATCAAATGATTGTCTCACACAAATCATGTAAGATGTTTCAAGGCGATTTTCACATAATCATCTTTTGACTTATTATTTAGTTTCCAACAAATAAATTGTTTCCAACTAAACTCGTCAAGAATATGATGAACGTAGATAAAGAAAATAGCTTCCAACACAAATTTCGAGAAATAGATAACAGAGTTAAACTCAGCTCGAAATATCATTTGTGTTTAATATAAAAGTCTATATAGCTATACGACTTAGTCTCATTAGGAGATAAAATATAATAGACTTCTGAGTGATAGATAAGTTTTAGTCTCCATATACCTTTTTTTTATGAAGTTCCTCCAAGTTCTCCTCGGTAGATCTTCGTCTTCAATCGATGAACGTCGTGAAGTCTAAAGCTCAACTACACATTCTATCATAATCCGAGACATAGCTATAAGTAGACTAGAAATCAAGACTTATAGTTTTGATCAACTAAACTTGACAAACAAGCTTGAGATAGCAACGCTTGTGAGTTCGACCGAGCAATGCTCTAACAAACTCCCTCTTTGTCAATTTTAGTCACAAAACAATCAATACATATGGATTAAAAAGTAAATAAACTTTGTAGCTACTTATCCACCATGCTTGATTTCCTTGGTTCTTCAACATTTTTTGAATTCTTCGCCACTCCGAGTACTCCGGTAATTTTGAACGTGTTCAACTCAACATCATTGTTGTTGAAGATCCTTAGCCATTACAATAAAAATATATATGAAAAACATCTATTCTCAATCATTGTTATACAATTTCATAGTATTATTATACAGCATCAAATCCCAAGTGTATCAAAACTTTAACAATAATACTACGGGGATATGTATCACTCCCCCTTAGTCAATACTTCCATCTCACAATGAAAACCACTCCCCCTTATATAATGATCCGTAAACCATATGTATGTAGTGTGAACTACCAAATAATTCTCCCCCTTTTTTCTAATATAAATTGGCAAAGGTACGAAAATTGCGGGATTATAATGAAATTCTCAAAGAGATAATTCATGACTAAAAGAGAACACATCAACTTTGTTTCGATGATTTCACATAGTCAAAACTTAGTGTATTCATCAAGGATTTTATAAAGATACAAGATAACTCCTACAATATTCCACAGCCGCACTCCCCACAAAGATTTGGCAATTAAGCACAAGTTCAATTAAGAACTCTCCCCCATAAAATGTCATTCCCGAAAGAACAACAAGAGCGACCTTACTTTTAACAAGAAAAGAAGGGTTTCTTTGGACATCAACAAATTACATGAAACATGAATTTGTATCCAGAAAACTCGAATAAATTAATCACAAGAAGACCTTATAGATTAATTTAGTCGAAAATGCTCAACATAAGAAAACTTACGGAGCCATACAGTACTTTCACATAGAAGTGGATCATGGAAAGATCAATACTGCAGAATATTCAAAAGTTCATTATATCTTTTATCAATATTTGCATAAAGATATAATAGATTTAACTTTTGACATATATGAGATAATCATAGTTCACGGACGTAACACACATATCCCATATAATATTTTTGCAATATATAAAATCAATAAAGATTAATACTGCAAAATCATCTTCCAAATAACTTAGAATTTATATAAATAAATCTAAAACATTGCAAGATAAAAATCGTTGGCAATAGTTATGTACAATCACAATATTTGATATTCCAAACCCTAGCTATCCTTCTTAAAACACAAGAATGAATTCTCATAAGAAGTTTCGTAGACAAAATAAGAAAGATAAGAGTTAGAGAAATCAATCATCATCTTCATAATCGGAATCCATCCAAGAGGCTTGAAATTTTTCCATTTCTTCCTTGATTTCGAGGAACTTTGTAGCAATCACACATAATTGTTCTTGCACACATTTTACCTTGGAATTGGTCTTACGAATACCCTTGCGAATTTGATGAAGAATACCTAAGTGGTAGGATCACAAGAACCGTCAAGAGAATCACATCTTTATCTTTTGTAAACATTCATCTTCATACGTTTGGAGGTACAAGGACGAACAAGTTTGGGAGTTCCAATACAGTTTCCAATGGGAGCAATGGAATGTGCACTACATATTTTCCCAATTAAGCATGGAAAGCCTAACTTCTTATTGGATGACGCCATTGAGACCATTTGAAGAATGATATCAAGACTTTGAGCATCCAATTCAAGGAAATAGACCAACTCCGCAAATTCACGACTCCACATAGAGTTTTTAATTGTGGAGGGACAAAGATTAGAAATTCCAAGTTTTCCGAAAACCATCAAAGCAAGGCTAAAAACATGGGTAGGAAATTTCCCTTCTATACAATCAACATTCTTGCCACAAAGACCATTGGAAATGGTTTCACACAATGGTCTTTCTCCTCTTGGTCTAGGAAGGCGAAGATTACCCAATGGAATTTTGGTAATCTTTGAAATCAATTCTCGATCAACAAGAATCCTTTTCCTATTTATCATAGTTTTGAATTCTAAGGAATCAAGGTTAACATCATGAATGTTAGCATAAAAGAATGTCGAAACCTTCACCAAGACCATTAAAGATGTTACCAAGATTATACTTCTCAAAACACACCAAAACTTCTTTGTGACCACTTTCCTCTACCAATTTCTTCTTTAGTATGAATCCACTAGAAGAAATCTTTTCAAAAGTCATACTATCTAATAGAGTTTTGGTCACTTGGTATGTTCATATTCATAAGAGAAGAAGAAACAAGACATTTTCTTTGAATTCTTATTATCATTATTGATTTTCCCCATGAAACCTAAAAATTGAAGAAAAAAAAAGAGAAGGAAAATCTTATTTGATATGCTCCTTGAAGATTATAACAAGCCTTTGCCTCTTTTAAACCTCCAATAACGATTTTGATGGAGTTGATACGTGAACCCTAGAAAGCACCCTTGTTCAAGTACGCAGACAAAGAGATGAAGAGGAAGGGTACACGTACTGAAATCCTTATAAACCCGGTGGTGGGCTTGGACCCGTTCATGAACGGTGACCCATAAAAGGAAATAGGATTTCAATTCTAAATCCGGAACCATGAGGTTCGCACACTGAGGAAAATTTAGATAGTAAAAATTAAAACTACATGACATTATTTAACCTCAAGTGGAAAGCTTTTTTGTTTCAAAATGAGATTTTCTTGTAAACAAGTATTTTACATTTCAAAAGAAAAAACTAACCCATAATACATAAAGTCACAAAGTTAATCAAACCGTTACTCGCCCCATCTCAAGTTATATACAGACGGGATGGAGCCAATCTTGTTACCAAGAGTCTAGATGGACAGAAGATCCCCACCATCTCTGGTTGATATTTGTAAAATGTACCAGAAGTATAATCAAAGTAATGATGATAATTAGGGTTAATTGACCCTTTTGACTCTTTTTTATTATGATTAAGGGAAGGAGTTTTCCGACATCTGCAACATGCAACAAAAACATCAGAAACCTTTTTATCGATTTTACCAGAATTGTTAATAACACCTGACTGTACGTCATGAATACATGAATTGACAGAGCCGGAATTTTCACCAGTACAAACCTTTTCCTTAATCGAAATCAGTCGTTCCAGCGATTTAAATTTTTTTTCAAAAGCCTTAAATAGATTTTTGTCGATAGATCCATCATGATAGTATTCCTCAAATAGACTGAGAAACAGTCTAGTGAGGTTCCATATCCTTGAGATTTTGTTCACACGTTTCCGGCGATGGACCTTTTTAAAGGAACCTTTAATTATTTATTTAGATAGTATTCCATCATCTAAGATTTCTAACATCTTAGATGACTCGAGGTTATCTTGAAATACCAGAGGTCTTGAGGAAAATAAACTCTGAATGATCTTTAAGAATTTCTGGTGTGCGTTACAGATGCACAAAACAAGTTTCCCAAAGTGATTTCCCATCGGGACATACTTTAGGATCAAACAAACACAAACTTATGAGGTTTATAGTTTTTGCCTACTCTGATACCAATTGAAAAAAGCGAGGGTATAACAACCACACCCAATAATTCGTTCGGACATCTGTATGGAATAACTCCAATATAATTACGAGAGCACAACCTTATAAAGCGAGATCAATCAAGAAATATACCAAAGAGTTATATCTCAATTTATCAATAAAATCTGCAATCAAACAGATAGGAATCTGTGATCCCGATTGATATGAAAAATAACTTGGATGGTACCAAAGACCAATGCCCAAGTGTCAATCAATTTATACCAACAACCAAAGGTATGATTTACCAACTGATTGAACTATGCACAACCTGTGATATTTCTATTATATAAACAAATATAATGCGGAAAAGAAATAATACATACACCAGAAGTTTTGTTAACGAGGAACACGCAAATGCAGAAAAACCCCGGGACCTACTCCAGATTTAAACACTACAATGTATTAAGCCGCTACAGAAACTAGCCTACTATAAGTTAAATTCGGATTAAAATGTAGTTGAGCCCTAACAAGGTTTCACACCGATTAAGGTACAGTCGCGTTCCTTGCGCCTCTTAAACCACACAGGATTCTGCGCACTTGATTCTCTTAGCTGATCTCACCCACAACTAAAAGTTGCTACGGCCCAAAGTCGAAGACTTATAAACAAATTTGTCTCCCACATGTAAGTCTATTCTGATAGATAAATCTGTTTCCCACAGAAGTACCTATGAAGTTTTTGTTCAGTATTTTGATAAATCAAGGTGAACAAGAACCAATTGATAATATGGTCTTATATTCCCGGATAACAACCTAGAAATATCAATCACCTCACAATAACTTAACTATATGGTAGTAGAAGAAGTTATTGTGGAATCACAAAGAATGAGATGAAGAGATTTGTGATTACTTTTTATATCTTACCTATCGGAGATAAATCTCGAGTTAATCTTAGATAAGATAGTACTCAATACGATAGAACAAGTAAGATCAGATAACAGAACTACATAGAAAATAGTTGGGTCTGGCTTCACTAATCCCAAATAAAGTCTTCAAGTCGTTAACCTATAATGGTTTTGGAAAAACCTAGGTTAAAGGAGAATCGACTCTAGTCGCAACTAGGACACATGAAAGTGCCGGGATAAGGTTTTCTAGTTGCTAGAGTTATCCCTTATATAACATTTCACAGGATTTGCTTTCAATCAAATCTAAGATAGCTTAGTAATAAAGCATTCAATATTCACCGTAGATGAAAACCTGATTTAAGATTCAAGCTAAGTCTTCTTAACACCAAAGAAATATCTCTCCATTGTTAGATGGTCTTAGCTTGTTACACACAAATGAAATATACTTTCATTTATATATTGGTAACCGTACCTAAATATGTATATTGAGTTGGCTCAATAATAGTTAACCGAAGTTATCCATATGAACACTTTTGTCTTAACCACATTCATCTAACCCTTCTAGATCAACGATGATGATCAATCAAACATGAAAGATAATCAAATAAATCTAATTGTGTTTCAAATAGAGTTGTTTAATTGTTTACTATTTCACATAAATGTATATGAACCAATTGAATAAAAATCGGATTGATTCATGAAAATCAAGTCATGAACATTAAAACACGGTTTGCAAATATTCCATTCCTTAATTCATAAACGTATTTGTTTATGAGTATGAAAACATATTTAACCGAGTTTATAACTTTAACCACTAAGTTTCCAAATGGGTATGCAAATTATAACTTCCGAAATTTGATCTCGTCCAGAAGTTTGCAAACTGTATGCATATTGTTGTCTCGGACCTTAACTCATGTAGAACCGTTCGCATACTGGTATGCAAACAAGGTTTCCGGACCTGAATCATACCACAACAGTTTGCATACTTTGTTGTATCCAGACAAAGGTTAATTGTTATAAACTCCCATTTCAATCATTGAAACATCCTTAGAAGACGACAATAGTTGTCTCACACAAACTATTAGCTTCTAAGTAATTTTCAAGTGATTGAATGATCCAAAAACTTTCGGAGTCGACACCAAATGATTGTCTCACACAAATCATGTAAGATGTTTCAAGGAGATTTTCACATGATCATCTTTTGACTTATTATTTAGTTTCCAACAAATAAATTGTTTCCAACTAAACTCGTCGAGAATATGATGAACGTAGCTAAAGAAAAAAGCTTCTAACACATATTTCGAGAAATAGATAACCGAGTTAAACTCATCTCGAAATATCAATTGTGTATAATATAAAATTCTATATAGTTATACGACTTAGTCTCATTAGGAGAATTCAATTATAAATAGGTCCTCTATTTCTCCAAGCTATCACGATCTTTATCATAACCTCTCAGAGCAATTCTTCTTCAAACCCTAGAATTCTATGATCTCTTTATTTGTCTGCTTCCCTCCCTAAGACCAGCCCTAAACCTCTCATGTGACTGAAGCAGCCTTTGAACGAGCATTATGTGTGGTTTAGGCGAAGATTGTTCGTGCTCAACTTCCCGTAACTCACTTTCAGAAACCCTGAGAATCTCACTTCTAACCTCTCTCAGATTTTAGGTAACTATATTTTGGCGAACACAGTGGGAGGTTGTTCTTTCTGTTACAGGTCTCAATCATGGCCACTATTAGGAAAGAAGCGGATTCTACCTATCCAAACATAAAAACGTTCCATTGATTAAGTCTCTGTAAATCCATTACATACTTAGTCGAGAGAGTTATCCTTACCAATACTTTTCCCTCTCAGACTAATTTTCGACCTTAGTGAATAGGTTAATGAAGTTGTGGATCGTATGAATCTCTTCCTGCATAACGTTGGTAAGGACCAAGGCAAGCTCCTGGGGACTTAACGGAATCTTGCAAAATCTCATATCAACATCCAGACTAATATGAAAACGCCTTTAGAGTTACCAGTAGGGATAGATCCAACAAGTCAGATCGCGCACATGTTTCCTAAAGATGGGGTACTTAAACTGATGAAAATAGCACGGATATGATCCAATCTGTTTGCAATCCACCTCACTGGAGAAGATGAAGCTCGTTATGAACGCGACAGAGCAAAGAGGAACCGTCCAGTCGACCTTATCACACTCAAGGACCAAATGACGCTCTAAACTTGGAGATTCTGACGAATATTTGCTCCATAATTCTTTTAGGTCGAGGGCCCTCAACCTGGTCATAGGACACTCAGGAAGTTTACTTGACTTTACTATTTTACTTATAGCTCTTTCATTCTGTATCCGGTTGACCTAGTTTTTTTTCGTCGGATTTGTCTTTTCATCGTCTAAAGGATAAACTTAGTGGAAACTTGGAAAGGCTCCAAAGAACTCGTGACCTAGAAAAAAACGTTGTAGAGCTATATAAGGTCACAAATCGCCAGCCGAGGTGCATCTTGTTGTTTTCATGTTTCATAGGATCATGACCAGAACGCGACAAAATATAAGATGAGACTAGCTTCCAAGACATTGCTCGTCCAAAGCTTATGCTTATCCGAAGATTCAAAGCCTCCGGTCGATATGCTATCTCAACACCCGTCCCGTCAGAAAGAAGAGGAGTACTAGAAATTGTACGACTAAGTCATAGGAAAATGTTATTTAGAGTGTTTACCCCATATAAATTTCTTGAGAAACATCTCTGGAATTCCATCAAAGCCGATAAAAAAAATTACTAAGACAGATTAAAAATTTAAATGCTTCGCACCACCTTTACAAAAAAAAAAAGGAACTGATCCAAGATAAACTAACTCAACTTTTAAAATTACATGATACACAAGAAGCTATAGCTAAGCAACAATCTAAAGACAACGTAGTAGCTTTAGAAAAAAAAATACAAAATATTTTCATACTGTAACTCTTTGGAGAAGCAAGTGGAATGCTATAAAATTCCTGAAAGATAGCAATGATGATGTAACTTTCAACAGAAAATAAATTCATGTCATATTAGATGGTTATTTCCAAAACTTATTTACTGCTGACCCAATTAATAACTCTCATCATGATCCCATTTTTAATTCCATTCAATCTAGTGTTGCCGATACTGAAAATGCTAAACTGATTCTTCCTCCCTCTAAAAATGAAATATTCAGTGTTTAAAAAAAATATGAAACCCGATAAATCCCCAGGACCAGATGGATTTCCAGCAAGTTTTTTCAATCAGAATTGGGACACTGTGAGATACCAAGTAACCCTCATTATCCGACAATTTTTTGAATCTGGAGCTACACATCCGAATATAAATAAAACTTTCCTATTTCTCATACCAAAAACTAGACATCCTAAAAACCCTAGTCAATTCAGACATATTGGTATTTATTTGTAATACCACTTACAAATTAATAACAAAATCTATAGCTAACAAAATGAAAAATCTCCTAGAAAATATAAATTCCCCTTTCCGAGCTGCCTTCATTTCTAAAAGACAAATCTCTGATAACATAGTGATAACACATGAACTTATCCATTCTTTCAAAACAAAAAAAAGCAAGAACAAGAGGTTTAGGTATTAAAATTGACATGTCAAAAGCTTTTGACAGGGTCAATCGGGATTTGCTAGCAGCCCTAAAGACTTTTGGTTTTAACTTTTCCTTCTGTAACCTCATTAACTAATGCATCTCAACCTCTTGTATAACAGTCCTGTTAAATGGATCTCCGGGGGATTTTCTTGAACCTACAAAGGGCTTGAGATAGGGAGATCCACTATCTCCTTGTCTTTTCATCATTTGTATGGAGATTTTCTCCAGACTTGTCATTTCTCATGAATCTGAAAAACTAATTCATGGAGTCAAATTAACACGTAAAAACAACTCTATTTCACATCCGTTTTCTTTTCATAAAGAAGATCTAAATGAATGTAAGAACATCTTAAACACTATTGAAATCTTTAGTAAAGCTTCAGGTAAGTTTATTAACTTAGATAAATCAAGTGTCTATTTCAGTAAGAAAGTCCACCCAAAACATCAAAGGATGATGTCCAAGCTTCTTAAAATAAAAAATATTATACTAAATGACTCTTATCTAGGTGTCCCTCTCTTTATAAACAAATCTAAGATTAAAATTTCGATATAATTGTGGAGAAAATAAAACATAGGTCTTAAGGATGGAAAAGAAAGGTTTTACCTCAAACTAGTAAAATGGTTTTAAATAAATCAGTCCTAACAAATATGGCTAATTTCCAAATGGGTTGCTTTGTCTTACCAAAAAAGATAACCAACAAAATTGATGCTATACAAAGGGACTTCTAGTGGGGGAAATAAACCAACTCCATAGGAGGCTACCCAAAGACCTATACTTGTCTATGAAAGCCAATACATAAAGTGGACTGGGTTTTAGAAGTGCACGTGACACTAATCTAGATATGATAGATAAATTATCTTTGCATCTTCTAACTGAACCAGACTCACCCTAGGCTTTTCAATTAAAACCTAAATATTTTAGAAAAAAAAATCTACTTTTAAGATTAAAACATCTCCAACCATCTCATGGATGTGGAAAGGTATTAACAAAGGAATAACCCTTGTAGAACAAAATAATATCCAGGATGTAGGAGATCGCAACAACATAAGTATTTGGGAGGATTATTGGATACCAAACCTAGGCATCTCTTTGGTTCAATACAAATACAGTACCAACAACCATTTAGCACTTGTGATTGATCTCATAGATCCAATTACCAAAAAGTGGAATATTTCTTTGATTACCTCTATGTTTGACACCAGTATTGCTGAAAAGATATGTAAAGTTAGGATCTCACCGAGAAAGGTAAATACACCTAAAGCCGATAGATTGGGATGACTTCTGACTAATTCCGGGGAATTTACTATGAGCTATGGAATCTAAAGAAGTGTTAATTCCAACAATCTTAATATGCCTGATAAGTTTTGGAAAGACCTATGGAATCTAAATGTCTCCCAAAGAATCAAAATCTCCACTTGGAAATGTTTACGTAATGCAGTTTCTACTAACTTTAAACTGGCTAAGATACTTAAAGATGTCTCACCAAAATGTACATTCGGTTGTGACGAAGATGAGACTTTTAAACATCTCTTCTTTCATTGTAATTTTTCAAAATCCGTCTGGGCTTTTAGCACCTAGTCTAGTACAATTCTCTTTTAATAATGATGTCACCTTCCTAGACATTTCTAATCAAGCAGCAAACCAATCAGCTTTATAATCATAGAAGCCATTCTGACTAAAATATGGTTCTTGTAGAAAGAAAGATGCAATATAGCCTTCCAGGATAAACATAGATCATCTAATCAACTAGCTTTAAACATTCAGATACATATTTAATTTTGACAGAATGGTCCTAAGGATAGAGCACAAAAGTTGACAAAGAAAAGCCTTACACAGAACCATAAAGAAGTCTGAAAATTTCCTGAAACCAACAACATAAAATAAATGTGGATATCTTGGATTTCTCATAATAAAACTCAGGGTTAGCATTAATCCTTAGAGATGATGCATGTGAATTTGAACAGGGCAGAGCAGGACCTACCAGAGCAGAAGAAGCGGAGGCAGTAGGGATGCTTCAGGTAGCGCAATAGGCAAGAGAGTTACAACTCACCAACTTCAGCAAGAAGGAGACTGCAAAAATCTTTTTGACTATCTCAATGAGAAACTATCACCCATCTCTTGACAAAGTCAAGCTATCATGGATGAAGTTCGACAGAAAATTGGTGACTGTCCAAATTTTCGAGGCTTTTTTTATACCTAAATAAAAAAATATAGCGTAGCAGACCTGTTAGCAAAGGAAGCTAAACGTTTCAGCTGTAATTTAAATTAAAACCTTTCCCCACCATCTCAATGCTCTTGCAGTAGAGAAATCTAATGCTCGACAGGTTGTACCACATTACATGGATCTAGTTTATCTGTAATCGGGGCTACCAACTTCTTAAGTTACTTCTTTTATTATATTTCCAAATTCTAATTTTTTTTTTCCTTTCTGAATATTTCTCTCTCCAGATGCTTACTAAACCTCACTCCCCACGAGGACTAGAAATATACCAAAGAGTATATCTTAATTGCTCAATACAATCTGCAATCGAACAGATAGAAATCTGTGAGCCCGATTGATATGAGAAATAACTTGAACGGTACCAAAGACCAATGCCTAAGTGTCAATCAATTTATATCAACAACCAAAGGTCGGATTTACCAATTGATTGAACTACGCACAACCTGTGATATTTCAATTATATAAACAGATATAATGTAGAAAAGAAATAACACAGACACCAGAAGTTTTGTTAACGAGGAAACCGCAAATGCAGAAAAACCCCGGGACCTACTACAGATTTGAACACCACATTGTATTAAGCCACTACAGACACTAGCCTACTACAAGATAACTTTGGACTAGAATGTAGTTGAGCCCTAACCAAGTCTCACACCGATTAAGGTACAGTGGCGTTCCTTACGCCACTTGAACCACGCAGGATTCTACGTACTTGATTCCCTTAGATGATCTCATCCACCACTAAGAGTTGCTATGACCCAAAGTCGAAGACTTATAAACAAGTATGTCTCCCACAGATAAGTCTATTCTGATAGATAAATCTGTCTCCCACATAAGTACCTATGAATTTTTTGTTCCGTCTTTTGATAAATCAAGGTGAACATGAACCAATTGATATCGATCTTATATTCCTGAATAACAACCTAGAAATATCAATCACCTCGCAATAACTTAACTATATGGTAGTATAAGAAGTTATTGTGGAATAACAAATAATGAGACGAAGAGATTTGTGATTACTTTTTATATCTTACCTATCGGAGATAAATCTCGAGTTAATCTTAGAGAAGGTAGTACTCAATACGATAGAAAAAGTAAAATCAGATCACATAACTACAGAGAAAATAGTTGGGTCTTGCTTCACGAATCCAAAATGAAGTCTTCATGTCGTTAACCTATAATGGTTTTGGAAAAACCTAGGTTAAAGGAGAATCGACTCTAGTCGCAACTAGGACACAGGAAAGTGCTAAGATTAGGATTTCCAGTTGCTAGAGTTCTTCCTTATAGTCTTTCAAATCAGGGATTGCATTCAATCAAAGCTAAGAAAGCTTAGTAACAAAGCATTCAATATTCACCGTTAGCTAAAACCTGATTTAATATTCAAGCTAAGTCTGCTTAAAACAAAAGCAATATCTCTGCACCGTTATATAGTCTTAGCTTGTTACACACAAATGAAATATACTTTCATCTAGATATGGGTAACCGTACCTAAACGTGTATATTGAGTTGGCTCAGTAATAGTTAACCGAAATTAGCCATATTAACACTTTTGTCTTAACCACATTCTAACACTTCTAGACTAACTATGATGATCAATCAAACATGAAATATAATCAAATGAATCTAATTGTGTTTCAAATAGAGTTGTTCAATTGTTTATTATTTCACAGAAATATATATGAACCAATTGAATAAAAATCGGATTGATTCAAGAGAATCAATTCATGAACATTAATCCACGGTTTGCAAAGATCACATTCCTTAATTCATAAATGCATTTCGAAAAGACGAGGGTACCCAAATATACCTCAACCTAAAACTTTTACACCTATAAGTCCATTTTCCGAAAGTGATTATCTATAGACTGAGTCGAGACAATACAACTAATCGGCTCACACTTCGTGTGATCGTCTATGGATACGAGATCGAGACAATACGACAACAAGATAACTTGTTTGGTTGACTATGGATTCAATATAGAGACAACACAACAACGAAGTATGGTTACTTGATAATAGGTTCAGACTTAACCAAACACTATAGGATTGTTATCAAGTAATTAGGGATTAACGTTTGTGTATTTTACTTCTAATTATAATAAAAACAATTATAATTGCGGAAATAGGAAAGTAAAAGACACAACAAAGTTTTGTTGATGAGGAAATGACAAATGCAGAAAAACCCCGGGACCTTGTCCAGAATTGAATACTCTCAGAATTAAGCCGTTATACAAAATCTAAACCAACTTCGTATAGTTGAGACCAAGCAACTACACCTATAGTTCACCTAGTTCCCACAATATCCCTGCGCCTCCAACTTGTAATAAGTCACGCACTTGGAACAATTCCTTTGGTTCGTACTCCAAACAGTAAAGGAACAACAAATCTGTTCGGTAACAACTCTTTTCAAAAAAGTGATATGAGTTTGACAAAAGGCTCTTCCGTTTGTCCCAATAAACTCCTTTGTCAGGTTCTTAGATCAATCTATTAACAACTACCAAAATAATTATTTAGACTATGCAATCAATACTCTTAATCACAAAGAATTGTATTGATGCCGATCTACACAACTAATCAATCCAATCTATCAAAAGATAAACAGATTATAGTTGGATCCCCATCCGATCAAGTTTTCTGCACACCAAAGATTATGAACTCAAATAAGAAATCTTATTTGTATTCAAATCCTCTTAGATCTTCAATAAACACCTGCACACAAACAACTTGAATCTCTTTTGATCAATCACACAAAGAACGGAGTCTGTTAACGATGAATTATCACAAGACGTCTTTAGATCTATAAAGTTGACTCTTTAAATGAATTTTGGTCCACTAAAATATGACAACCAAACTTGATATACCAACGCTTGGTGGGTTCAACCGATCTATGCTCTAACAATCTCCCCCTTTGTCAATTTTAGTGACAAAACTCTTGCATCATATGGATAAACAAATTATAAGAATTCATTACACATACGCTTGATTCCAAGTTTCAACAACACAATAACCTGTATACATTCAATCCATAAATGCGGTTGTTGATATTATAATAACAAAGCTAATACTCCCCATAAAGGTAAGATAGGTTGATTTTTTGATCCGCACGTCTTTATTATTCCCTTTTTAGTTAAGATAACTACAAGTATCAATATGATATGTTACTCCCCCTTAGTCTATGCTTTACTCTTTCGTTAGATATAACGTTTCAGCACCATTGTCCTTTCCTTAGTGATACCAAATCACTTGTTTAGTCCATATATTTCTCCCCCTTTTTGTCACAAAATGACAAAAGTACGAGCAAATAAAAGACAAACCGAAAGGATCTTACAAATCTTAAAATACTTGCAACCTATAAGAGTTAAGCACGAGGGTTCCACACACCATTTTACATAACCAATATCAAAACCGAAAATACAAAGTAATTTTGTTTTGATATGTTACCAAGGAAACAATTTCCCAAAGAAATTTTCCTTAATAGTTTAGCAAATCAAAAATTGACTAAGCACTTTAGTTCTTTTACTAAACCGATTGTAAAAATACAATCGCTTGTTCGATAAGACCAAAATAAAGATCAAAATTAAGTTTACTTTTCTCATCAGGTTCTAATTATTCAAATAATAACCTAAACCTTTCACTTTTAAACTAGAAAAGTACTAGGTTAGTTAACTAGCATTTTGTGGGTTTATTATCAGACAAATGGTTAGAAACTGGAAGAATGGAAAAAGCATGGGATTTCCATGCCTTATCACTAGAGTCTGCAGTTCTTATGAAATTGCTACAAATGATTCTCAACGACATGTGCCAAAGACTCATAATCATTATATCATCAACATAATGAGGGGACAAAGTCATACCAAGACTAACACAAATGCTGGGCCTAGCACTTCTATGCAAGATGTTGATCTTGAGACCTTGTATCGAAGGCTCGGTAGGAGGAATGATTGTCTGGAGCGCCAAGTCATCTTTGCATCTCTCAAACATCCAGAACTTGCTTCAGACCTCACCCTAATTGCTGAAGATTACAAAGATACAAAATCTTAAGAAGATTTGTCTTGAATGATACCAGTTCAAGTTCTTAGACTTTTGTCTAAATCTGTTCATTTCTTTTTGCAACCATAAGACTGTGTTATCTTTTGAACATTTTGTTTTAAGTATTGTAAAACTTTAAAATTGTATTATGATCTTGTGTGTAATAGTATGATGTTTTTAGTATTTTAATTTCAGTACTATAAAAAATTACTATTGCTAAGTGTGTATGGGATGTTTGATTTCGATTTTCATAACCTTAATATTCTATCTCATATTATGTGAACCCTTATGGTATGGGGGTGACTTTTTGGTTTAGCAGGATTAAGTTCTAGCCCATGTTGGTAGGCTTTATCAAAGGATCATAAGGGGTTCCAATTGAAACTAATATGTAAAAAAGTCACAATATGTTGAATTGTTTTTGGTTTAGCATAAAAGCATATGAGTTTCGGGGTTTCAACTTTTGCATCGCATTAGTTAAAACCAATTTTCAACCTTTCTCTAGTAAAGGTTGGTCCTTGTTGTTGTTCTTTTGTCTTGCCAGAGGATGAGAACACAACGGGGAGAGTTCTAATGTGAACTTGCGCTTAATGACATATCTTTTGGGGGTGAAGAGGATACGGAATCTGAGGTAACAAATTTGTTAGTTAATCGTTAACCTGTTTGAGAAAAACCTGATTTTATTGCATATATTTATTGGTTTTGCTTAACAAAATTTCGGTACAATTGATGTTTATTCCATTTTTTGTGTATGGATGTGTGTGTGATTCAATTGTTTCCGGTTAAGAAAAAAATTTGTTATCTTGCTTTATTTTGGGGTTCCAATTACCATGTGATAAATTAACTCTGTCACTTCAGGACTCCACATTACCTTGTACATATTGCTAGGTGAAAGATTGGGTACAACAAGCTTACCAAAAAACTGGAGATGTTCTGGAACATCATCAATACAGAGACTGTTACCATTCCAACTACTACCACCAAGTATTTCAGCAATATGCAGTTTTTTGAAGTCACTGCTCCTGGGTAAAGAAACATTTTCCAAACGACAACCAATTAGATATGCTACAATGATTTTATTTACTTCAAAGCTACACCTCCTAACCATAGTGAAGAACTTAGAGTCTTTTTCATTCACACGATGTATATTACCATAAAACTCCCTAGTTAATTCTGGAGAACCAGGATAGCTACCATAATTAATATCTCCCCAGTCATTACGGTTATGAATTAATTCATTATAATACTTCATATCAACATACACATTTCTTTTCACAAATGATTTGTTTATCATGCATTGAATTATACTTCTTGAAGCAAGTACGATCAACAAAATAAATCCCAGTACTGACATCAAAGTAAAGAGATGCAAGAGAATCGATAGTTTCATCAGTAACGTTCAAGTTCGGTGTGATTCTCCTATGGGTTTGATAAGAACCTTATTCTATTGTAAAATCCCTATTGTGCATGTTGCTAGAATACACAAATTTGAAATAAAGAAGAGAACACTTACAATCGATGACGTCTATTGATGTTAGAAATACCTTTCTTGGTGTGAATATGAAGCAAAAACCAAAGACCCTTTGATGATAGAGAGGGATAAAGTCACTTTTCAATATCAAACACATAGAAAGATCGAAACTGAAAACTGTTTTCGATTTGAAGTGTGTTTTTTCTCTGTTGTTCGAACCTGAGAAAAAAATAATGATAATTGAATTTTCATTCTTTGGTTTTATCACCAATAGTTTCGGTTGAGAATCGGCTTCACATGGATCGGTTTGGGAGTTGCTCCATGGATTCGAAACCCATTCTTTGAGAGGAGTAGCAAGCCAATTTTCTAATTTGTTCACGGGCCTCATATATTCCATAAATGTTTTTGGAAACATTTTATCGAAAGTCGGTTCATTTTCTCTGAGCATAGTGTTTGAACAAAATGAATCACTGGTCATACAAACATTAATATCTGAAAGGATTTCTTTAGAGTTCGAATTAGAAGATCTAGATTCAGAACTTAAATTATCTAGAGAAAAGTTCATGCAATAATCATGCAAATACTGACTTCTTTCATACATTGGTTCTTTCAGAGTTTGTTTAATAACTTCAAGTTCCAAAAGAAAACTGTCCACCTCATCTTGTAATAGTTGACTATCACTGAGGATTTTGCAAGTCTTTTTAAGAGACTCCTCTTCCTTTAATTCGTAAAGTTCGTGCTCTAAAGATAGATCACTGATTTGTTTTTCAATTTCAGCAAATTCAATGAGTTTTCCACTCATTTTCTCTTTAGAATCTACAGTGAGTGTGAGATACAGTTGACACTCTTCTACCGAAAAAACATCTTTAGATCGTAGAGATTCAATAATTTCATTGTTTGTTCTTAATTCAAATGACTTTGAGTCATCTAATCCTGCCAAAACGTTAACTGAATCATACATAGATTCAATTCTTATAGGTTGGATCGCATCAAACACATATTGTTAGATCTTTTCGTGTTTGCCTGCTCTGGTACTAATTGAAAAGACGAGGGTACCCAAACATACCTCAATCTAAAACTTTTCCACCTATAAGTATTTTTTCAGAAAGTGATTGTCTATAGACTGAGTCGAGACAATACAACTAATCGGTTCACACTGTTAGGCTTTTGTTCCGTATACAAAACTATATGGCTAAAATTGGACTTTTGGTAACAGTTTCTGAAGCGAAACAGTGATCTAATGCTGTCAAAACCGTGGCTAAAGGGTAGTTTCGGGTTTGGAATGTCTACATGGTTTACTTGGATTAGGAAACTTGTATGACGGTTTGGAGGAGTTTTTTTTCCAAGTTTAGGGTTTCCTAATTAAGGTGTGAGACTATTCTTAGAAGTTATCTAAGACTTGGGGAGCAAGGATTTGCTTATTATATAAGAGGGATTATAATGTGAGTACAAATTATTCTCTTGGTTAACTCTCTTGAAGAATCCTCTCTTTATGAGAGTGTTCGGGTCACAACCATTCTGTCCTACAATTTTTGGTGATGGGGTAAAATCTATGTGAGAAGAGAGACTTGTAGTGAGAATGGGTATGGGAGAAATTTAGAGTTTCTAGTATTCATATGGGAGAAGCTAGAATTCATGATGTTGTTCATGTTCTTGTCTAAAGTCGAAGCAACCATGGCGGTGGAGGTTTATGGAAGAAGAAGAACAAAGGAAGAGGTAAACTCTTCGTAATATGTGTTGTTGTTTCTAACGTTTAGCATTAGTGGGTTAAATAACTAGTTGATTATATGATGTGTGTCGATGTAATAACTTGTTATGATAATTAAAGATTCTCGGGGTGGTTTTGGCCGTGGATGTAGCCTACAAAGGTGAACCACGTAATATTTATGTCGCGTGTGATTGTCTATTATCGTATTGATTATATATTCGTCCTAGTATTATTCGATCAAGCTAACCTAAAGATGTAAGAGACGGATTCGAGCTAAGTTATCTAAAGTAGGATGTTTTGTGGATTTGACTTCTATGGAAACATGCCGGTTCGAGATTACTGTAACCTCGGTTTCCCGACACACACTTTGTGTGATCGTCAATGGATACGAGATTGAGACAATATGATAACAAGATAACTTGTGTGATTGACTATGGATTCAAGATCAAGACAATACAACAACAAAGTATGATTACTTGATAATAAGTTCGGACTTAGACAAACACTATAGGATTGTTATCAAGTAATTAGGGATTAACGTTTGTGTATTTTACTTCTAATTATAATAAAAACAATTATAATTGCGGAAATAGAAAAGCAAAAGACACAGCAAGATTTTGTTAACGAGGAAACCGCAAATGCAGAAAAACCCCGGGACCTTGTCCAAAATTGAGTATTCTCAGAATTAAGCCGCTATACAAAATCTAAACCAACTTGGTAGAGTTGAGACCAAGCAACTAAACCTATAGTTCACCTCGTTCCATTAGTATCCCTGCGCCTCCAACTTGTAATAAGTCACGCACTTGGAACAATTCCTTTGGTTCGTATTCCAAACAGTAAAGGAACAACAAATCTGTTCGGTAACAACTCTTTTCAAACAAGTGATATGATTTTGACAAAAGGCTCTTCCGTTTATCCCAATAAACTCCTTTGTCAGGTTCTTAGATCAATCTATTAACAACTACTAAAGCAATTGTTTAGACTATGCAATCAATACTCTTAATCACAAAGAATTATATTGATTTCGATCAACACAACTAATCAATCTAATCTATTAAAAGATAAACCTATTATAATTGGATCCCAAGCCGATCAAGTTTTGTGCACACCAAAGATTATGAACTCAAATAAGAAATCTTCTTTGTCTTCAAATCTTCTTAGATCTTCAATAAACACATGCACACAAACAACTTGAATCTCTCGTGGTCAATCACATACAGAACGGAATCTGTTAACAATGGATTATCACAAAGCGTTTTTAGATCTAAAAACAGTCTAAAGATACCCGTCTATACTTCAATCTAGTTTGAGTGAATCTTATATCAGAAGAGAATATTCTCAAGCATAAACAAACTAGGTGCAATCAAAGTTCAACAATCGTTAGTCAATCAAATCAATCGAAAACTAATAATAAACTGCAATTATCTAGTTTCCCACCAACGGTACTCGTAGAGCTTCCCAATCCCAAAGAAGTCTTTAAAACGAGCGGTCGTAAGATATTTCGCCTAATTAGGGTACTTTCCTCTCTGAATAGACGGCTCCACAAGTAACAACACAACTAGGTAGTTTTGTTGGCTCTGAGGATTAGTTTGCTCGAAATGCAAACTTCAATATTTATAGACCAAGGAAGTTTCGACACCAAGGAATTTCCAAAACCGAAAATATTCTCAAGATATGCAATATATTTCCAAATTCGGTTTTCATAATTCTTGGAAATGCACTGTCCAAATATTGACCGAAATCTCAGTAGAAAATCTCCAATTAGTAAATGCACATTACCAATTTTTATTTTCTAAACATATGAATTTAATTGCTGGAAATTAAAAGCATATAAAACTAAAAACCTTAATTAAAAGATTCTCAATTTATTTCGATCCGGGATTCCCCTTTAGTTATTATAGAATATCTTTGAACAATAAAAGATAAGAATTACTGCACATGTTCAAAGGATGTCGACATATTTACATTTTAAATACTTTTTCATATTTACAATCTTGGAACCGATTTTCCACACTTCCAAACGAGTTTAGAATTGATTCATCTGACTTCCAAGAACTATGTGATTGATTATCCTATCAAATCACCATTAATGGGTTTCACGGTTCTATCAAAACACACGGCTTCAGTTCTACCTCCATGTGGGTACTAGGATCGGTCACACTAGATTTCCAAAAAATTGGTTGACTAGGTACTAGGATCAGTTACCACATTATTATGGTATTTTACTTGTGATCGGTTGCACAAGTCATAGGATCGGTTACTAATTACTAAGACTTGTTGTACCTCTTACAAGGATCGATTCCACATATTTGTGATCGGTTACCCAATGTCCAGAGTTGGTCATACCAATTACAACATATCGATCATACCATCTCAGGTGATTACTTAAGATCGGTTTCACTAATAAAGGTCATACAAATACAAAAGTCATGCATTGTGAATAGTTTTACCAAGATACATAAACAAGTTGTGAGCGGTTATACTAAACACACATATTGGTAATCCAAAGATTTGCAATGAATAACAATACCAATAAGCCTAGCGATTTCCCTTTCGATTCATAAAACAAGCTTATGAATTGTACTTCCTATAAACGAATGTAAAACATTGTTTCCTAGGATGAAATGTTTACCCATACCCATACATAATCACAATAGAATCCATACGATTATGTCGATGTCTTATTTACGAAGTTCAAAAGATAGACGTTATACTTCGTATTGTAATTCCTTAATACTATGTCTAACTAGAGTATAATCATTCACAGCTTCGCAGTTATGTTTTCAATATGCACGACTTAAAATATACGTTAGGAATGAAACAATTCAAGTCAAATATTACTAACCCCAAGAGGAAGGATGCTGTCGTCGTTGTATCTCTTTACTTCTTCACATTCTTCAAGTCTTCACGTAATACTTGTAAGTCTCATATACTAGTAACTTTGTAGTTAACCTATACGAAGTTGACTCTAGTAAATAATCAAGCGACTCTTTAAATGAGTTTTGGTTCACCAAAATATGACAACCAAACTTGACATACCAACGCTTGGTGGGTTCAACCGAGCTCTGCTCTAACACATTTGTTCATGAGTATGAAAACATACTTCACCGATTTTAGAATTAAACCACTAAGTTCGCAAACGGGTACGCAAACTATAGTTTTCGGACTTTGGTCTTGTCCAGCAGTTTGCAAACTGGTATGCATACTGTTGTCCCGGATCTTAATTCAGGTAGAACCGTTCGCATACTGATATGCAAACGTGGTTCCCGGACTTTAACAGTTAAAAACGTTCGCATACTGGTATGCAAACAAGATTTCCGGACCTGAATCATACCACAATAATTTTCATACTGGTATGTATACTATGTTGTTTCCAGACAAAGGTTAATTGCTCTAAACTCCCATTTCAATCATTGAAACATCCTTAGAAGACGACAATAACTGTCTCACACAAACTATTAGCTTCTAAGTAATTTTCAAGTGATTGAATGATCAATATAAAACTTTCGGAGTCGACATCAAATGATTGTCTCACACAAATCATGTAAGATGTTTCAAGGCGATTTTTACATGATCCTCTTTTGACTTATTATGTAGTTTCCAACAAATAAATTGTTTCCAACTAAACTCGTCAAGAATATGATGAACGTAGCTAAAGAAAAAAGCTTCCAACACATATTTTGAGAAATAGATAACCGAGTTAAACTCAGCTCGAAATATCATTTGAGTATAATATAAAAGTTTATATATCTATATGACTTAGTCTCATTAGGAGATAGAATATCATAGACTTCTGAGTGATAGATAAGTTTTAGTCTCCGTTAGAGCATTGCTCGGTCGAACTCGCATGTGTTGCTATCTCAAGCATGTTTGTCAATATTAATGATCAAAACTATATGTCTTGATTTCTAGTTTACTTATGACTAAGTCTCGGTCTAGGATAGTTAAGTGTAATTGAGCTCCAGACTCCATGGCGATCATCTTACGAAGACGAAGAACTACTCGAGGAACCAGTGGAACTCTATCTGACTAAAAGGTATGTGGAGACTTGAACTTATCTATCACTCAAAAGTCTACTCTATCTCCTACTTTTGAGACAATAGTCGTATAAGTATGATAGTTTTCATACATACACATTTGCTATTTCGAGGCGAGTTTACTCGCCCATCTTTTTCTAGAAATATTTGTTGGTAAGATTTTGCTTTAACCAAATTCATCTTTACCCGTGACGAAAGTCATGATGACGTTTCAATCTTGAAAATAGCTTTGATGACGATAGTCGTGAATAACGATTGTTATATCATTATAGAAGAATGTTTCAATGATTGAAATGTAAAGTTGAGATTACCAACTATGGATATAAGCATATATAGTGTGTTCGCACATTGGTGTATAAATCCATGTGCCGAAAACCAAGTGTGTGCATATGTGTGCATAAGGTATTGGTGAAGGATACAGGTTGGGTACGCATACCCGCGGAAGTTTTCAACCGGAAATTTCTGCTGAGTTTGTAGTTTGTAAACTAGTAAACCAGTCACCTTAGGTAAGCATACCCGTACGCGTACCCACGGAAGTTTTCGAACCGAAAATTTCTGCTGAGTTTGTAAACTCGAATCCGGTAGCTAAGGTACACATACCCGTACGCGTAACCAAGCTGGTTATTTCTCAAATCGGTAGTTCATGAACTTAAAACAATAAATTATAAGGAATGCAATCTTTGCAAACCGTGGGTATATTGTTCATGAATTGATTCAAATGGATCAAACCGATTTTGTTTCAATTGTGTCTATGAATAAAGACCTAAGAAATTGAACAACTCTTCAACTAGTTCTTATGAGTCATTTGAACTAGTTATGAGAAAGATGAATACGGTTAATATGAAAGTGCTCATATGGATAACCATTGGTTGATTATTTGTGAACCAACTAAGTGTACACGTTTTGGTACAGTTACTCAAACCTAAATGAATACATTTCATTTGTGTGTGACAAGCTAAGTTTCGATCCAACGGTTGAAAGATATTAGCTTGGTTGAATCAGGTTTTTCATCTAACGGTGAATATTGAATGATGTGTTACCAAGGTAACTTGGATTGCAAACCCTGCTTTGAAAACTATATAAAGGAGAACTCTAGAAACTGGAAAAACAATCCCCACACCTCCTGTATGATACTAGTTGGTTTTGCTAGAATCTATTCTCTTTTAACCTTAGGTTTCTTCTTTTAACCTCCTGTACGACTGAAAGACTTTATTGGGATTGTGAAGCCAGACGAAACTACTTCTCTTGTAGTTGAGCGATCTGATCTTGCCATTTTCTATCGTACGATTTCAATTGAATAATTGACTTGAGATTATATCTCCGATAGGGCAAGATAAAAAGAAATCACAAACATCTTCATCTCATCGTTTGTGATTCCGCAATATCTAGTTTCGCTACCATACGATTTAGATTATTGTGAGGTGATTGATAATACTAGGATGTTCTTCAGGAATATAAGTCTGTGTTATCAATTAGTTCCTGTTCACCGTGATTTATCAAAAGACGGAGCAAAAACTCATAGGTTTATCTGTGGGAAACAGATTTATCTATTATCGTAGACTTTTCTGTGTGATGCATATTTGTTTATTAAAGTCTTCCACTTTGGTTCGTAGCAACTCTTAGTTGTGGGTGAGATCAGCTAAGGAAATCAAGTGCGTAATATCCTGCTGGGATCAGATTCGTAAGGAGCGCAACTGTACCTTGAATCAGTGTGAGATTGATTAGGGTTCAACTAAAGTCCAGATCTAAGTTAGTTTGTAGTAGGATAGTGTCTGTAGCGGCTTAATACAATGTGGTGTTCAATATGGACTAGGTCCCGAGGGTTTTCTGCATTTGCGGTTTCCTCGTGAACAAAACTTTTGGTGTCTGTGTTATTTCTATTTTGTATTATATTTTGTTATATAATTGAAATATCACAGGTTGTGCGTTGTATCGATCAATTGTGAAATTAAACCTTTGGTTGTTGATTGGAAATTGATTGATCCTTTGATATTGGTCTTTGGTACCATCCAAGTTTATATCTCTAGTATTTGATAAAGACTCGCAGATTTCCATTTGCTTGAGTAAAGATCAAATCGAGAGATTGGGATATTAACTTCTACTTTTTATTAAGATTGAGTCTGACTGTCTAGTTGATTCTATTAAAAGTATATTAAGGTTAGTCCATACAAATTGCTTATCAAAATATTGGGTGAGGTTGTTGTAACCCCGTATTTTCATTTGGTATTAGAGCAGGCAAACACATTTAAAGACCTTACAAGTCTGTGTTTGTAGTGATCTGACTCTATGGACAGAGGTGATATCTCTATTAACGTACCAGCAGTCTTCAATGGCTCTAATTACTTATGCTGGAAAATTTCTATGCGAGCTTTTCTTCAAGCGCGTGATTTTCAATCATGGGTATATGTTGTTAATGGCTATGATGTTCCCGTTGTGGCAATAGGTAACACTACTGTTCCAAAGAATATTGGCGAATAAGATGGTGATGAGATACTTGTTGCAAAGCAAAACTCCGATGGTTTGAGTGCCATCATACATGCCATTACCCCAAATCTTCAGCACCATGTGTCAAATTGCACTAGGTCTAAGGATGCGTGGGATATCTTAGAAACCGTATTCGAAGGTAATACCAGTGAAAAGGAAGCTAGGATTCAAAACCTTAATTCCGATTGGTAAAACCTTCGTATGGCAGATGAAAATTCATTTGATGAGTTTAATCACAAAGTGTCTGAAATTGTTAATGCATCATTTACATTGGGTAAGACTATTCCTGAAAAGGACACTGTCATGAAAATTTTCAGATCGCTGCCATATAGATACGATTCTAAGAAGCATGCCATCTTTGAGGGAAATAACCTTGATACTCTTTCCAGAAACACTCTGATAGGAAAGTTAAAAATTCTTGATCTTGACACAGGCAGAACGTTCTCGCTCAATGCTATGACCAAAACAGGTATATCCTCTCACTTGTCTTAGGCTGATGAATGTTGCTCCAATCATGTTGATCTTGATAAATCACTGATAATCAGAAAGGTCAAGGATTTGATAAAGAGGAAGAATAGATGTGATGAATATGCATCTTCAGTTAATGCTTCAAATGATTCAATAGAAGACAAAACTACTCTGGATGTCTCAGATGAGTCTACTACAGATTCTCTCTCCTCTTCAACTTCTGATTCAGAACTTGAGAATGACATAAAGTTTCTTGATCTCTTGAATAAAAAGATTCTTCAAGAGAACCTTCACTTAAAGGCCTCCTTGAAGAGAGTTGAATCATCACTCTAGGAGAAAAATATTGAGATAAAGCGTCTTAATGATAAGTTCGTCAGAACCATGTCTCTAAAGGAAGAAGAGATTAACACTCTCAAGTATGACTTGCAAAGGTTATCTGGAAGCTCTGACAAAATTGCAGCAATGTTATTTGGTCAGAGATCCTTTGGAAACACTAATGGTTTAGGATTCAAAAGCAAAACTCAAAGCTCAATGATGTTCGTTCCAACTAATCAAGGAACAACGATTGTTGATTGTTGTGTTAAACAGGAAGATTCACATAAAGACGAAAAATCCTCATTGATTTGTTCTTTTTTTGGACATTCAAAGCATGATCAGAACACTTGTTGGAGATTCATAAGGAGCAATAAGAGAATCATCAAACTTCAAAAGAACATGCAGAAAATGAATTTGGGTCCGGATAACCAAGCTCTTTTAAAAAAAATCCAGATCTAGACGAGGTAAGAAAACTGTTTACACAACAAAAGTGATAAGCCACGAAATAAGAGGTGTGAGCATATGTCTTAATCAGTCACCAACTAATGTTGGTGACGTCCGCATCCTCATTTTTAGCTTGGGAAAAATGAGGATTGCACTTAAAATGGCACAAGTCGTTGTTTTTTGTAAATCTTTTTCTTATATTTGTTAAGAAAATATTCTCCTAAGAAGATGGATGGCGGATAACAAATCCTGAAAGACTTATTCAATATCTTCTAGGGTTTTGTGTTCATAAATCCATTTTATTGTTGTGTCCTCCCTTTCTCATTTCTTATCAAAAGATACAGTCTCATGGCTCCTGGGACTAGAGGAATCACAAAAAGAGATGCAGTTAAAGCAGTTAATGTGTATCTTTGTGAAGGAATCTCTTCCTCAAGAGTAAAGAAAGTGAAGTAGACAATCAATGGAGAAGGTTCTTCCTCTAACTGTCTCTTGTCTGTTTGTCATTATGATAATGATTTTAGAGGCATGGTGAAAGATTTCATCAACAAGAGAAATGATATAAAATCTCAAATTTTTTCCTCTTTGGAAAAGATAACTCACTATGAACAAATGTTGTCTCTAACCAAGAACACCTTGTGTGAACTAAAAAGAGAACTTAGTGAGTTAATTGATATTTCCGAAGATTTAGAGGAATTGAGTGATCCCATAATCAATGGGTTCTTTAATAATGAGAAGGAATTCTCAAGAGATGCCCTGAGAAAGCTCTATGATGTCTAGGAAACTTCTTAAGAGAATTTTTTTCTTGTTTTTGTTTAAGAAGGATAACTAGGGTTTGGAATAGTCATTATTGCGAGTATACATAGTTGGTTTATTTAATGTTTTCATCTTCATGTTTTTATATTTATTTAATTAAATTCTAAAGTTGTTTTGGAAGATGATGTTTGCAGTATTAATCTTTATGGTTTTATATATTTCAATATGTTATGGGATATGTGTGATTGCATCCGTGAACTATTATTGTCCCATACGATGTCAAAAGTTATCTCGTTTATATGTCGATATGCATGTATTGATACAAGATCGATGAACTTTTTACAAACAAAAGTTAAGCCTATTATGTCATTTATTGATGGAAAATAGGTTAAAATCTTTTGTTTTACAAAGATTATGTCTATTGTATGTCGTTATGCTAATAGTGATGAAGATAGAATGAATCTTTGTATATTCCGCAGTATTGATCTTCCCTGATCCATATTTTGTGTATATACTGTGCAGCTCCATAAGTCTTCTTATGTGAGCATTTCCAACTAAACAAATCATAGATTTGTTTGTGATTAATTTGGTTGTGTATTCCGATTAAATTAATCATGGGTTCGCCGTGATTAGTTTGATTGAGATTTTTTGGATACAAAATCATTTCCTTATGATTTTTGGTGTCCAAAGAAATCCTTCTTTTCTTGTAAAAGTAAGGTCGCTCTTGTTGTTCTTTCGAGAATGACATCAAATGGGGGAGAGTTCTTTTGAACTTGCGCTTAATTTTCATATCTTTGTGGGGAGTGCGGCTGTGGAATATTTGAGGAGTTATCTTGTATCTTATAAACTCCGTGATGAATGCATTTAGCTTAGGATTTATGATTGCATTTAAACAAAGTTGATATGTACTTTTCTTTGGTCTCGAAGTGTCTCCCGTTTTCGTACCTTTGTCAATTTTATTGACAAAAAGGGGGAGAATTAATATGTAGTTCACACTACAAATACATATGGTTTTCGGATCACTATGTAAGGGGGAGTGGTTTTCGTGTTGAGACGAAGTATTGACTAAGGGGGAGTGATATATATCACCATAGTATTGTTGTCGAAGTTGTGATATAAGAACTTTGATGTTGTGTAATAATACTATGACACTGTATAACAATGATCGAGAGCTTTTGTTTTCTCATTTTTATGGCTACGGAGCTTCAACAACTATGATTCTGAACTGGACATCTATGGAATCATGGGAGTACTTGGAAAAGACGAAGTTTTCGAGTAATGTTGAAGCACCAAGGAGATCAAGCGTGTAGACGAGAAGCTACAAAGTTTTACCTATTTTGTAATCTATATGTATCGATAGTTTTGTCACTAAAATTGACAAAGGAGGAGATTGTTAGAGCATTTCTCAGTCGAACTCGCATGCGTTGCTATCTGAAGCATTTTTATCCATATTAGTGATCAAAACTATATTTCTTGATTTCTAGTTTACTTATGACTAAGTATCGGTCTAGGATAGTTAAGTACAATTGAGCTCCGGACTCCATCGCGATCATCTTACGAAGACGAAGAACTACTCGAGGAACCAGTGGAAATTCATCCGACTAAAAAGGTATGTGGAGACTTGAACTTATCTATCACTCAAAAGTCCACTCTATCTCCTACTCTTGAGACAATAGTCGTATAAGTATGATAATTTTCATACGTACACATTTGCTATTTCGAGCCGAGTTTACTCGCTTATTTTTTTTACCGAAATATATGTTGGTAAGCTTTTGCTTTAACCAAATTCATCTTTACCCGTGACGAAAGTCATGATGACGTTTCAATCTTGAAAATAGCTTTGATGAGGATAGTCGTGAATAATGATTGTTATAAGATTATAGAAGAATGTTTCAACGATTGAAATGTAGAGTTGATATTACCAACTATGGATATAAGCATATATAGTGTGTTCGCACATTAGTGTATAAATCCATGTGCCGGAAACCAAGTGTGTGCATACGACATTGGTGAAGGAGACAGGTTGGTACGCATACCAACGGAAATATCAACCGAAAATTTCTGCTGAGTTTGTAGTTTGCAAACTAGTAAACCAGTCATCTTAGGTACGCATACCAATATGCGTACCACGGAAGTTTTCGAACCGAAAATTTCTGCTGAGTTTGTAAACTCAAATCCGGTAGCTAAGGTACGTATACCCGTACGCGTACCCAAGCTGGTTATTTCTCAAATCGGTAGTTCATGAACTTAAAACAATAAATTATAAGGAATGTAATCTTTGCAAACCGTGGGTATATTGTTCATTAATTGATTCAAATGGATCAAACCGATTTTGTTTCAATTGTGTCTATGAATAAAGACCTAAGCAATTGAACAACTCTTCAACTAGTTCTTATGAGTCATTTGAACTAGTTATGATAAACATGAATACGGTTAATATGAAAGTGCTCATATGGCTAACCATTGGTTGATTATTTGTGAACCAACTAAGTCTACACGTTTTGGTACGGTTACTCAAACCTAAATGAATACATTTCATTTGTGTGTGACAAGCTAAGTTTCAATCTAATGGTTGAAATATATTAGCTTGGTTTAATCAGGTTTTTTCATCTAACGGTGAATATTGAATGCTGTGTTACCAAGGTAACTTGGATTGCAAATCCTGATTTGAAAACTATATAAAGGAGACATCTAGCAACTGGAAAAACTAATCCCCACACATCCTATGTGATACTAGTTGGTTTTGCTAGAGTCGATTCTCTTTTAACTTTAGGTTTTTTCTCGAGACCCTGTAGGTTAACGATTGAAAGACTTCATTGGGATTGTGAAGCTAGACGAAACTACTTCTCTTGTAGTTGAGCGATCGAATCTTGTCATTTTATTTCGTACGAGTTCAATTGAATAATTGACTTGAGATTATATCTCCGATAGGGCAAGATAAAAAGAAATCACAAACATCTTTGTCTCATCATTTGTGATTCCGCAATATCTAGTTTCACTACCATACGATTTAGATTATTGTGAGGTGATTGATAATACTAGGTTGTTCTTCGAGAATATAAGTATGGGTTATAAATTAGTTCATGTTCACCTTGATTTATCAAAAGACGGAACAAAAACTCATAGGTTTATCTGTGGGAGACAGATTTATCTATTATCGTAGACTTTTCAGTGTAATACAGATTTGTTTATTAAAGTCTTCAACTTGGGTCGTAGAAACTCTTAATTGTGGGTGAAATCAGCTAAGGGAATCAAGTGCGTAGTATCCTGCTGGGATCAGAGACGTAAGGAGCGCAACTGTACCTTGAATCAGTGTGAGATTGATTAGGGTTCAACTAGAGTCCAGATCGAAGTTAGTTTGTAGTAGGCTAGTGTCTGTAGCAGCTTAATACAATGTGGTGTTCAATCTGGACTAGGTCCCGGGGTTTTTCTGCATTTGCGGTTTCCTCGTTAACAAAACTTCTATTGTTTGTGTTATTTCTATTCCGCATTATACTTTTTTATATAATTGAAATATCACAGGTTATGCATTGTATCGATCAACTGTGAAATCCAACCTTTGGTTGTTGATTGGAAATTGATTGATTCTTGGATATTGGTCTTTGGTACCATCCAAGTTTATATCTCTAGTATTTGATAAAGATTTGCAGATTTCAATTTGCTTGAGTAAAGATCAAATCGAGAGATTGAGATATTAACTCCTTGATATACTTTTTATTAAGATTGAGTCTGATTGTCTAGTTGATTCTCTTAAAAGTATATTAGAGTTAGTCCATACAGATTGATAATCGAAATATTGGGTGAGGTTGTTGTACCCCCGCATTTTCAGTCTCCATATACCTTTTCTTATTTATTTATGAAGTTCCTCCAAGCTCTCCTCGATAGATCTTCGTCTTCAATCGATGAACGTCGTGAAGTCTAAAGCTCAACTGCACATTCTATCATAATCCGAGACATAGCTATAAGTAGACTAGAAATGAAGACTTATAGTTTTGATCAACTAAAATCGACAAACAAGCTTGAGATAGCAACGCTTGCGAGTTCGACCGAGCAATGCTCTAACTAACTCCCCCTTTGTCAATTTTAGTCGCAAAACAATCAATACATATGGATTACAAAATAAATAAATTTTGTAGCTACTCATCCACCATGCTTGATTTCCATGGTTCTTCAAAATTCCTTGAATTCTTCGCCACTCCAAGTACTCCAGTAAGTCTGAACGTGTTCAACTCAACATCATTGTTGTTGAAGATCCGTAGCCATAACAATAAAAAAATATATGAAAAACATCTATTCTCAATCATTGTTATATAATTTCATAATATTATTATACAGCATCAAAGTCCAAGTGTATCACAACTTTAATAATAATACTACGGTGATATGTATCACTCCCGTTTAGTCAATACTTCCATCTCACAATGAAAACCACTCCCCCTTACATAATGTTCCATAAACCATATGTATGTAGTGTGAACTACCAAATAATTCTCCCCCTTTTTGCCAATATAAATTGGCAAAGGTACGAAAATTGCGGGATAATGAAATTCTCAAAGAGATAATTCATGAATAAAAGAGAACATATCAATTTTGTTTCGATGATTTCACATAGTCGAAACTTAGTGTATTCATCAAGGAGTTTATAAAGATACAAGATAACTCCTACAATATTCCACAGCCGCACTCCCCACAAAGATTTGGCAATTAAGCACAAGTTCAATTAAGAACACTCCCCCATAAAATGTCATTCCCGAAAGAACCACAAGAGCGACCTTACTTTTAACAAGAAAAGAAGGGTTTCTTTGGACATCGACAAATTTCATGAAACATGAATTTGTATCCAGAAAACTCGAATAAATTAATCACAAGAAGACCTTATAGATTAATTTAGTCGGAAATGCTCAACATAAAAAAACTTACGGAGCCATACAATACTTTCACATAGAAGTGGAACAGGGAAAGATCAATATTGCGGAATATTCAAAAGTTTATTATATCTTTTATCAATATTTGCATAAAGACATAATAGACTTAACTTTTAACATATATGAGATAATCATAGTTCATGGACGTAACACACATATCCCATATAATATTTTTGCAATATACAAAACCAATAAAGATTAATACTGCAAAATCATCTTCCAAATAACTTAGAATTTAAATAAATAAATCTAAAACATTGCAAGAGGAAAATCGTTGGTAATAGCTAGGACTTGGTGAATATTTTTTAATATTCGATATTCCAAACCCTTAAGCTAGGACTTGGTGAGATGAAACCTACCCAGATGATAATTCAGTTAGCTGATAGGTCCGTTAAAATTCCTCGTGGTGTGATCGAGGACATTCTTATTGAGGTCGACAAGTTTATTTATCCAGTGGATTTTGTTATCCTAGATACCCAACCTTTCCCTGACCCATAGAACCAAATACCAGTGATTTTAGGTCGCCCGTTTTTAGCTACATCCAATGCGATCATTAACTGTCGAAATGGTATTATGAATTTGTCTTTTGGTAATATGACTATTGAGATGAACATTTTTAATATTAGTAAGCTACCCTATGAACTAGATGACTCGAACATAGAAGAAGTGAACATGATAGGAACATTAGTCGAGGAGTCATTACCAAACACTTTGTTAGAAGATCCATTAGAGAAATGCCTATCCCACTTTGGGATTGATTTTGATGATGACGATGTGATTAATGAGGTGAATGGTTTGTTAGATTCAACCCCTTTGATAGACACTAGTAATGGCTGGAAACCTAAGTTCGAACCTCTACACGTTTCTGAGTCTACCCTAGTTCCTTCGTTAGAAAAGCCTCCTAAGTTGGACCTTAAACCATTACCAGATTCCCTGAAATATGTGTGGCCCATCTGAAACTTTACCTGCGATTATAGCATCCGACTTGGATAGTGATCAGGAAAGTAGGCTAGTGACTGTACTTCAGAATAACAAGGAAGCTTTAGGGTGGACCATAGCAGACATTAAGGGTATAAGTCCTACTGATTGTATGCATTAGATCTATTTAGAGAGTGACACCAAACCTTCTAGGGAGATGCAACGTCGGCTGAACCCTAATACGAAAGAAGTAGTTAGAACCGAGGTTCTTAAGTTGTTAGATGCAGGCATTATCTACCCCATTTTAGACAGTAAGTGGGTCAGCCCCGTTCAGGTTGTTCCCAAGAAATCCGGTATTACTCTAGTCCAGAATGATAATAACGAGTTAATCCCAACCCGGGTGACCACGGGTTGGCGTGTCTGTATTGACTATAGGAAATTGAACAAGGTCACTAGGAAGGACCACTTTCCCCTTCCCTTCATCGACCAAATGCTAGAGAGATTAGATGGACGTAGCCACTATTGCTTTTTAGATGGATACTGTGGTTATAATCAGATTGTCATATCCCCAGAAGACCAAGAGAAAACCACTTTTACCTGTCCCTTTGGTACCTTTGCTTATAGACGCATGCCTTTCGGGATATGTAATGCCCCTGCGACCTTTCAGCGTTGTATGTTGAGCATATTTTCTGACATGGTAGAACGGTTCTTAGAGGTCTTTATATGGATGATTTTTCAGTGTTTGGTTCGTATTTCGATGAGTGCTTGCATCATTTGTCATTATATTTGACTAGGTGTAAGGAAAAGAATTTAGTGCTTAATTGGGAGAAATGTCACTTCATGGTTCGTTCAGGAATTGTTCTAGGGCATATTGTATCTTCGAAGGGTATAGATGTAGATAGAGTCAAAGTTGACCTCATTAAAACTTTACAAGTCCCATAAACCGTAAGAGATATTAAGTCATTCTTAGGGCATGCAGTTTTTTATCGTCGATTCATTAAGGATTTTAGATTAATTTCTAGACCTCTTTGCAATTTGCTTGCAAAAGACGTTAAGTTTGTCTTTGATGATGCTTGTTTAGAGTCTTTTGAGAAGCTTAAGAATTTAGTCACTACCTCCCCCATAGTCCAGGCACCCAACTGGAACCTACCCTTTGAGATCATGTGTGATGCTTCAGATTATGCTATTGGTGTTGTGCTAGGTCAGCGAGAAAATAAGTTACTTCATGTAATTTACTATGCTAGCAAAACTCTGAATGATGCCCAGTTGAACTATACCACTACAGAGAAGGAACTATTAGCTATTGTGTTTGCCTTAGACAAGTTTAGATCATACCTCTTAGGTTCTAAGGTCATAATATTTACTGATCATGCTTCTTTGAAGTATCTTCTTTCCAAGAAGGATACTAAACCTAGCTTGATTAGATGGATCTTATTGTTGCATGAATTTTCCTTAGACATTAGAGATAAAAAAGGTGCAGAAAATGTAGTAGCAGACCCTAGGCTTGTTGTGGATACCCTTAATGATTCTCCTCCTGTTATGGATAGTTTCCTGATGAACAACTGTTCTTTGTTACCAAAGCACCTTGGTATGCGAATATAGTGAATTATCTTGTTACTGGTCGAATGCCCCAACATTGGGGCAAACAAGATCGTTCTAGGTTTTTAGCCGAGGTGAAGCATTTTTTTTTGGATGATCCTTATTTGTTTAAGTATTGTCCAGACCAGATTATTAGGAGATGTATACCTGAGAATGACCAGTCCAGTATTATTTCCTTTTGTCATGATCATGCTTGTGGGGGTCACTTTAGTGCTAAGAAGACTGCTGCTAAAATATTGCAGTGTGGATTCTATTGGCCTTCGTTGTTTAAAGACTCCCACAGTTACTGTGTTACTTGTGAGCGTTGCCAGAAATTAGAAACCATTTCCCATAGGAACATGATGCCCTGGAACCCTATTTTAGTTGTTGAGGTCTTTGATGTGTGGGGTATTGACTTTATGGGTCTGTTTCCTAATTCTTTTGGTAACCTTTACATCCTTGTCGCTGTAGATATGTCTCTAAGTGGATTGAGGCGGTTGCGTGTAAAACCAATGACCATAGGGTTGTGATTGAGTTCTTGAAAAATAATATACTTACACGTTTTGGTACACCGCGGGCTATAATTAGTGATGGAGGGTCGTACTTTTGTAATGGACCTTTTAGGCTTTTGATGAAGAAATATGGTATTACACATAAGGTAGCTACCCCATATCATCCACAAACTAGTGGTCAGTTAGAGGTTTCCAATAGGGAGATAAAGCGTATATTAGAGAAAACAGTTAATCCTAATCGGAAAGACTGGTCGTCTAGGCTTACCGATGCCTTATGGTCTTACCGTATTGTGTTTAAGACCCCCATTGGAATGTCGCCTCATCGGCTTGTGTATGGCAAGGCATGTCATTTACCTGTTGAGTTAGAACATAGAGCTTATTGGGCTGTTAAGCAGCTAAATTTTGCACTTGACAAGGCAGGAGCCCATAGGAAACTCCATCTCAATGAGTTGGAAGAGATTCGTATAGATGCTTACGATAGTGCGAAGGAGTATAAGAACAAAGTAAAACTTGTGCATGATAGAAATATTTTAAGGAAGTTATTTTCTCCAGGTCAAAAAGTTCTTCTGTATGATACCCGCTTGCATCTTTTCCCTGGGAAGTTACTTTCTCGGTGGACGGGTCCTTTTATTGTTCGCACTGTCTTTCCTCATGGAGCTGTTGAGATTGAGACACCAGATGGTAGTAGTTCTTCGAAGGTTAACGGTCAGAGATTGAAACCCTTTTTAGAGCTCTTTCCTACAGGTGATGTTGAGGAGGTCCCTATAGAGTACCTTGTTTACCCTTGATTGACCATCGAGGCGATTGTATGTTGTATATTAGTTTTTGATTTCTCTCTTCACCCAGGTACTATCTTTCCGACTTCTCTCTTTACTGATTCCTCATGTTACTTTGCTTTTTGGTATTGCTCTTTCACTAGAAACATTGAGGACAATGTTAGATTTAAGTTTGGGGGTGGAGAAGAAACTTTTTGTTAGCTTTTAGTTGCAATAAATAAACTCCAGAGCCTAGAAATTTATGTTTATTAAGGTTGGCACTAACCAATCTAAGTGGATGGGAACATCTTGGTTGTAGGAGTTGAGGAACCAATCTGATTAGATGGAAACATCTAAAGAGTATATTCATAAAAGCACAGAGCTCAGGTGTTAGAATTAAAAAAAACATGGTAGTTTCACCATAACTCGTTGAATCCTAATCCCTTCTGTTTTTATTTCTTAAATGATTTGGTGGGGCACACGACTCAAGTTGTTACCATTGCTAGGTGAAATAGGGTGATTGAGATACCAAAAATAAGAAAGAAAAAAAAAGTTTGAGACCATACCATCAGACCAACCGGAATAAATTCAATAAAATCGACCACTGGTGCCCTTGTATATGCCAGTTGTGTTGACCTAGAGTTAGGTTTATCAACCACTGGTGCCCTTGTATATGCCAGTTGTGTTGACCTAGAGTTAGGTTTATCAACCACTGGTCCCCTTGTATATGCCAGTTGTGTTGATATTAGTCAGACCGGTATCTCAGTCCATTAGGATAGGTTCATCTTGGCAGAGGCCTTCAGACAGATATGGGAAACACCGTTCACTTTGAACCATCTATTTTTCTCTTTATCCATCTTCTTAATCTTTACATGTGATTGGTTGACTCCGGTTATGATGTCTAGAAACTATCTGAGTAGAGCTATGTCACTTATATATGAATTTTAGTATGCTGAGTGCAAACTCGTGTACAACAATTGGAATTTCGCATCAGGGTACTTCCTCCTATAATCAATGATTGTATGCCAACCAAGGAGATTCTTTAGTGCCTTCCAAGGTTTTGCGTAGATAGCTAAGGTCTGGAGTAAAGGTTTTGTGGGTACAACTCTAGTAAACCCTCAGGAGACAACACTCCGCCGCTAGGTCCACCTAGCGGTTTAACGGCTTGCTGCACATGCTAAGTGTAGTCATTTTATATTAGATTTGCTCGAGGACTAGCAAATAATAAGTTTTGGGGTATTTGATAGACACATTTTTGTGTCTGAATTGGCCTCAGTGTCTCTATTATTAGTGCTTGATTTTGTACTTATTATGGTGTTTTTATGTTTGTGTAGGTGTTCTTGGAGAAATACACTTGTGTGGATAAAGTTGCTAAAAAGTGCTATTTGGACCCCCGGGAGAAAAGTACTAAAGCCACCCTCATTTTGGATAAGGGGCACCCTCATGACACCCCTCAAGGAAGCTACTATTTGCACCCCTTCTCTGGATAGGGGGAAACCTTTCCTCTTCGTTTAAAAACTGAAAAATGGCGGGAAATTGATTTGCCAGCTGCGGAAATTTCAGTGACAGGATTTGACGTATATTTGCCGAGATTTTCTCGGATTTGAATTGGAATGATTCTGTTACGCGGAAACAGGAAAGGCTTGTGTCCTAGAATCGACAAGTAAGAGAACATTATGTGCACACACGATAAAACAGGGCAGTGTATATTCTCGGGTATCTTCTGGCTATATTTGGTAGGTGGCATGTGGATAGAAAGAGTTTTACTTCATCAAGAACGTAAACTCAATGCTCTGAAAGTGTGTCAACATCACCATAACACGTGAAGAGACAATGGAAGGAAGATATTCCCGTAAATTGCAGGAAAACATTCTCGGATCAGTGCAAGAGATTTAAGGAGTTATTACGCTTCTGTTGGCTATATAAAGGTTCTACGTAGTTCATAGTGGGTTACGGAGAGTTTGGGGGAGATCACAGAGCTGTGAAAGTCGAGTTGTAGAAGAATCACCATTTTTGCTGCTGTGAAGAACACCAAGAACATTAGGCGCGCAACAACAGTCGTTTCTCAATAGTGGAAACGACACACATGCGAGGGTCGAGAATCAGCGACAGTACTCTGTTCTATCGTTCTTTTCAGTTTGTAACACTTATAACCGTTGCAAACCCGGTTTTTAATATTTTCTCTCCATTTCACCTTTGTAAACAATTTTTGAAGCAATGAACAAATATTTTGAGCGTGTTTACACAATGATGAGCTAAACCCATCCTATGGGGGAAGGAGGAAGCTATTTCACCAATGAAAAGTGGTAATCTCTAATTTATGCAATTATTATATGATTATTTGCCTAGATAAATAAATTGATAAAATGATTTTTGTTAAACAATTTTCATTTCAATTGATGGAGCACGCTAGCCTAGGGTTTTGATGTCCCATACTTTCGATCTACAATTGTTATTTCTAAAAAAATCAACTATTGCAATATTAAGAATCAATTTGAATGCATGATTTGCATGATTATAATTAGAGAATATAAATCACTTTGATATTGGTAAATAATGGATTCCATAGCCCCAGTCTTCTCCATATTTTTCATACCACTTTTATTTAAGTTTGCTATATTTTTACTCTTAAAAATTAAATTTAAAATATATTGCTTTCACAAGTCTCAACGAACCTATTACTATAACTCAATTTAAAATCACATCATCTAGCGAAGAATGCCGTTGTATGCTTTTCAAGTGGAATACGTGTGCATGTTTGAGCAATATCAAATAAAATATCGTGGCTAACTGGCTGTTACTACAGTGAGTTATTATTGATCGTTTTTAGTTTTTTTAGGATTAATAAGATATTTGTTTCAATGAAAGGTATTAATGTAAATTGGCTTATGTCCACCGAGAAACTATGTGGAACCTTTTGCGGGTCTTTATATAGTTAAAGGTAAATGGCATGAGATTAAAGTTGCCCATCTCTCGGACTTTTTTAACTGATCCAAAGATTAGTCTCAAACTTTTCAGCTACCGTTTGTTATTTGCTAGGTATGCATAAGAAAGTTTATGTTGTATATTTTTCGAAGTCATATGATTCGATGCATTGCTTTGTTTTAATCGAGAAATTGATGTATTTCTTCAGACTGCTTAAAGTGATTTTCGTTGTGTATTCTATGAAGTAGGGAGACAACGTCTTAACTCTTGCGCGCTTTTGTAGTTTGTTTCTATGTTGTTTTTTTTTAACTGGAGATTCAATTATATTGACCAGATGAGATATTAATTATAATGTGAACTTACATTCCAATTTCCGTTGTTTGTTGGGCGATGTCTCATCATCAAGTATTGCAAGGCAACAATTGAGTGGGAGATAAAGGCACTAACTGGCAGTCCCATATCAAACATGTTATGTATACCAGGTGAAATTGCTATACCTTTGATATATTTTTGGATAAACTGATTTCTTTAATTATGAAAGCGGAAGTCTGAATTGCAGGTTGTTTGGATTTTGCACTCTCAAAGTAATGCAAGGCACTCATCTCTTTTATCAATTTAAGTTTACCGGCTGTGTTCCTTCTAACTTAATTAGTAATTTTACTGATCCCATTTGACCACTTGAGAATTTGCGGAAATGAATCGTATCCTGTAGGCTCTCCCGATTGAAACAGAATGAGTGGAACCCCAACCCACGGGATCTCTATCACATCCAGAGAATATGACCCCCGGAACCTGATAATATGGTGTCATAATTGAATTTTACACAGATCAATTTGTCCGCACAGGTGTGTTTAGTTGTGCTTTTACATCATTTTGACATGAGTACGTGTGCGTTCATATTTCAATTATTTAAGAACAAAAAGAGAGCTAATGTGTTGTATTAAAATTTTGGCCAATGATCAATTCTAATATTGATTATGGTGAATCCTTGGGTTAAAAACAAATCCTTATCGTCAACCCGATAAACAGAATCAGGGATAGTGCACTATGCCACCAAATATGGAGGTGTCCATAATTAATTCAACCATGTCAGCAAATAAATATATTGAATAATCCCAATCATAAACTTGGGGCATACGTACCAAGGGAGACCTACTACCATTGGAAGTAAATGTCGTGCAAGCCCGTAATCATATGATTGCCTGCCTAAACCTATGTAATGTGAAAGGAAATGACCTCACATTGGATATCATCCTGAACAAATACACAACATACAGTAAATGAATGAATTGCAACTAAGATGGTTACATTTGGAGACCAATACAACAGCCAGAGAGAATTGACCTATCATTTAGATTGTTGATAAATATACGATGATTTCCGGTATAGAACAGAGAATAAAACTTCTAGCACAAAATTTTGGACGAGATCATTTTCTTTATAAGTGCCGTGCATAACTGGATGCTCAATTGAAAGAGTGTTAATGGTGGAGTGACAGTGTGACAGGGTGAAAAAAAAACACCAAAGCAGCTTAGTTTGTACATCAAATCGCTAATATATAAGAAACATAAGGTCACACTAAGCAGTAATTCAACCCCAAATCTTGTGCCATTACGGCACGGGTAATACCTGGCATGTCACAAAAAAATACCCAAAAAATCATTAAACATATTTGATTTTACAACAAAATCTTTTATTATGGTATTACAGATAGATATTATATATATATAAAATATCCATTACGAAATTGTGAATACGAGTGTTTTTCTTTAATTTTTTCTATAAAATTTCTAAATTTATGCTTGGTTTAAAATCTTGGCCTTTTTTTGCGCTTTTAAGTCCGTCTTTTTCCCTTATAATCTAGGTCAGTTTTGAATGTTTTTTACAAAAAAGAAAAGAAAATGATAGACGAAATATTATCTTCTATATGGGAAGTTATCAGAACTTAAAAAGACATATTAGTCCTTCAAATCGCGGAGTGAACCCAGCTGGTGATGGCAGATGGCTCATTTTCTCAAACTCTTCTGATGAAGAATTGATTTGTATATTTGATTTAGTAGCAGTAACATATTGCCACTATGCCAAATTAAATGTCAATTTTAACAAACGAAGGGTTTCCAGGAGATTATAAAGTATGGAATCGTTGTCAGTCTCATTTAGCAAAAGTCAAACGAATAGATATGATTACTATATGCTCCAAGCTTCCATACTGATAATCAATATAGTTTTCACTCATTGAGGGACATTGTTACTAACTGTAGATGGGGAAAACGATTTGCTGGTTTTTACGGGATTGAGGAGATGACCGTGCGGAGGAGACTCCTTGAACCGAACAAATGCTCAACCTCACACAGATGCACTGCATGAAGGGAGTACTTTAAGTTCGAGAGATAAATCTGTAGGAATCCGGCCTAAACCAAGACAATGGTCGTTCCAGAGTCAATTCGGTCACAAGAGAGGATGGGTCGATATGTAGGAGGGAAGCTGAGAAATGTGTGAGATCAATGATGATCAAATATTGTAAGTGTGTTGTGTATTCTGCGTAAAGAAAATAAGATAAGTTCTGATTGAATGATGAGTTCTTAATCTCTTGTATTTCTGCTTGACGAGAGATTGTCCGTTGTTTGAATCATGATTCAGAGACTTATTTATATTGCTAGAATTGTAAACACCTTGATCCCATGAAGTGTGACAGTTGTTGGAGTCAAAGAGTGGGGAAGTGGAAATCATGTTAAAACCAGTTGCTCATCGTACGGAGACTTGGTTGATTTTCTACCCACTACTTTGCTAACTCCTCCAACTGATTGCACGACTTGCTCACATTCTCGTCGTGTGTATGAACACATGTGTCGTAGACCGACAGACCAAAACCCTAGTTAATATCCCCCATGTGACACAATTAATGTCTCGTGATTGTGGAGCCAGTTGATGACTTCATAGAACGATGAGTCCTTGTATTGCTGAGTCGAACGTGATTTGCAAATGTTTCGAGACTCATGAATTGAACATGTCTGTTGAGACAAAGGTATCAGATAAATGTTCATAACTTAAGGTGAGAAAATGTTGATGAATCATTGAATATTGATAGTTGAACCGATATTCCTTAGTCTGAGCAAATATTGCTCGTCTGAGCAAATGTTGCCCGTTTGATGAATTGTTGGTATCAGGATCAAACGAAAATGTTAATTTAAGATGCTGACATCTGAGCCGAGCATAATTATTAAAGTGTTGATCACGTGATCAACATAAAATTATTAGTGTTTGAATCTTCTCATAATTATGTTTTTGCAGAGCTCTGGATTCAAAACCCTAATTTTTGATCAATTGATGATTTATTGAAAATCAACCACATAGTGAAGGAGGGACCAACTACATGGGATGACGAGTCGACCATGTAACGTCGAGATGCTCAAATTAGAAAAATACCAAAGTCTCTTGAAGACCAGTTGGTGAAAGGATGATTAAATGCTGGTTTAATCCTTTATTAAAATGGTGCTCGTCTCAGCTTTAGGTGATGAAACCTAATTATGAAGAGATGAGGGACCGGCCAAGAGGACACGAGACCGAACCTTGGTGGTCGTGGGACCAGCTGATGGTCGTTTGAGCAAACTCCAAGTTGTTTGAGAAGAGTTTGGACCCAATATGAGCAATTGAGCGAATCAGGTCAAAATTATTAAAACATGTGGGACCGGCTATTTGAAAGCCGAAGGTCCGGCCTTGGTCGGTCAAGGAGACATTCCCGTGTCACCATAATGTCTGTGTCTCAGTCCTGAGAGTTTCGATATTTTCTGATGCACGTTTGAGCAACATTTTGAGAAAATATGAAGGATTCAGGATTTTGCTGAGACTGAGGAATCTTCATGAGATGATGAAAAATAATTAATAAAATAGGGGATTGTAAGGTGTCGGACCGGCCACGGCTAAGTCATGGCTGGACGGCTAGCAAGCTCGGTCCTGCAACACCTTTCCCAATTTTATGTAATTTTAAGTATTTTCCCTGATGTGAAGGAAATACCATGAA